>NC_069079.1:69684664-69987694 GCF_025698485.1 Gossypium arboreum | reverse complement strand
AATTGGTAATAAATACGTTCAATACGTTAAGTTGGTCAGGTATGTATTTTGAGATTATATTTAAGCTTGATTTGGATTAAATCACAAGGTTGTTATGTGATGCATATGTGAGTAAAGCAATAAGACTGTTCTATGATTATTGTGCATTTGGTCAATGTGAAAAGTTAGGTGAAAATATGTAATGTACCAATGTTTATAAGAGATCACTATCAAGTGAGAATTTATCTGCTTATTGTGTATTACGTAATTGTGTATATTCGGCCAAAAGGGTAGTATACCTAGAAAGAGGTTATATGAGAATTAAATAAGATCGACTTTTAATTTGGTTGGTCGGTATGTGATAAATACTTGTACATGTTAGACCCATCGAATTAAATCATGATTGTGAAGTGAAAAGCAAATATGAAAATGCCATATGAATATGTGAGTATTCGGTTATGGAGAAATACTATAGGATATTGGGGGATATACATTTTGATTTGTCTGATGAGGATAACTATAGATATGAAATGAAATGTTATATGTGAATCAAATAAACAAATTGGTTATATTTGAGTTCACTGGTTTTAAATTGCTTAAGACTTACTAAGCTTACAAAAGCTTACTATGTTGTTATGTTTCTCTGTTTTATAGATTGTTGATTTTGGCCTTTTTGCTTGAGGATCGTCAGCAACTTGTCACACTATCACTATCCACTGTTTGGTACTGCTATGTTTATCGTATGGCATGTATAGAATAGACTAGTAGTGGGAGGATATTTTGGTTAATGTATATAAGCCATGCAAATATGACATCTTTTGAATGTTTACTTTTATAAGTTTTAAATTTTATCCCTGGTTGTGTCTAGCAGTTATCCAATTGAATGATCTTTACTCCAAGAAAATGTTCAAAATTTTACTGATCTGGCATGAGTTACAAGTCCGGTAATGCCCCTCACCTATTCCGGTGACGGTTACGGGATAGCGGTGTTACATTTAGTGGTATCAAAGCTACGGTTTAGTCGATTCTAGGACTAACGTAGCATGTGTGAGTCTAGCTATACATGCCATAAAGTGATAAAATGATAGTGTGATGATTTCTGACAGTTAAAATGTGTTTTTCGTAATATAATGAATTCCAATCCCGATCAAGCTGTAGCAGATGGTATTGAGAGGATTGAAACATGCTTATGATGTGTCAAAATTGAGAAAGGTATGAATAGAAGTATGATATACATTTGAAGTATTGAAATGCAAAGTAATTTTGCTGAATGTGTTATGAAATAAATAGGAAAAGTATATTAGGATAATAGTGATGTATATTGTATGCATGATAAGTTATATTTTGGTTCGAGGATTTTATGTAAATGGGCTGAAATATATACATATATATGTCATCTATTAGAGATGGAATTGCTGTGTAGTTTATGCTTTGTTAATGTTATATATGATGTTATGTTTTAAATATGTGAATGAGAACTTTAAAGAGAAAATAATGTATTTGGAATGAGCCTACATGTAAATGATATCTGTGATATAATGTCAAGCTGTAAATGATATGTATATATTGAAACGAAGTAAGTGAATTACAAATATGATATGCTATATGAAATGTATTAAAATGTGAATAAATATGCATGAAACTCGGTGATGTGTATTCGGGCCTTCGTGCCTAGCAGGCTTTGTGCCGGTGATATGTATTCGGGCATTTGTGCCTAGCAGGCTTCGTGCCGGTGATATGTATTTGAGCCTTCGTGCCTAGCAGGCTTCGTGCTGGTGATATGTATTCGGGCCTTCGTGCCTAGCAGGCTTCGTGCCGGTGATATGTATTCGGGTCTTCGTGCCTAGCAGGCTTAATGCCGGTGATTCGAGAAAGGTTTAAGTGTTCATTACTATATGAATTCAAAGTTAAATGAAAGAATACGTTTAAAGTGTACATATATGATGTTTTATAGACTTGGTTAAGTCATTTCAATGTGTAACAACGAATGAATATGGGCATTATGTGTGCGAATGATTAGAGGCACTGTGTGTGCAAATTTCGTTAACCGAGCACTATGTGTGCGAGATCGATGAATTGAGGCAATTGTGTGTGCGAGTTCTTCAACCGAGCACTATGTGTGCGAGATCGGTCGATGGGCACTAAGTGTGAAATGAGACTCATGTAAGACCTCATCTGGGACGAAGGCTTTGATTTGAGATGTTGTGTAAGACCATGTCTAGGACATGGCATCGACTCGATATGTGATAACATGTAAGAACATGGTTGGACTATGGCTTTAAGTAAACAACTTACTCAGACAAGTACGACGCTCTTTAAATTGACAAATGTTAGGAAGTAGAATTGAAGTTAGATGTTGAATTTTAATTAGATACTGATATTCGGTATTTGAGTTTGAATTGGGGATTAATAGATATAAATTGACGATTGATTATTGTTTCGGCTGTAATTTTGTTATAAGTGGATACAAAAAGTGGATATGTTGTTAAGGAATGGATTTACGTTATATGTACACTTAAGTGCTTAGTTGAAAATGTGTTATGGATTTAGTCTATGAGATTCTCGGTATATGAAATTATATGTGCTATTGCTGAATGGACACTATTTTGTTAATCTTGTTCAAGAAATTACTTTGATTAAGTTTCGACATTCGAAAGTTTGTAAGAATTTTGATGAATCTTGATAATTTTGGATATCTGAGTTATGCGCTAGAATAAATCTCATGCCGATGTATTATATTAAGCTTTATGCCTAATCGATTTGTATCTGAATAACGTTAACTATGATTGAATGTGTTAAATGAGCTAAATGTTCAGGTATGTGGAAGTTGATTTTTCTTTTGGAAATGAGTTAAGTTGAATATTGAGATGTGATAAAGTATAAAAGATATTCATTGGGATGTTTAAGAACATGTATACTTTCGGCCATGTTACGGCTTATATATATATATATATATATATGTATGAATGAACATGTGGGTTATGAATATGTGAGTTGATGTTATGTATTTGTTTTAAGGTAAGAGGATGATTTTATGGGTCGATGTGGAATCGGTAATGAATTACAATTGTTATCGATGAGTTAATGTTTATATGGACATAATTCAATAAGAGGACGTTATCCTAACCTAGTCGCTAGTAAGATTTTCGGGACGAAAATCCTAAAGAGGGGAGAGTTGTGACATCCCTAATTTGACCCTAGTCGGAAGTGGTTTGAGACCACAAAGCCGAGTCACACAAATAATTGATTGTTAAATTTCATGTCTATTTTATGTTACAATTTATGTGTGAAATTTTGATGCTTTGATTTTGTCAATTGAATGCGAATTTAATCTAAAGAGCTTATGTGAGAAACATTGAAAATGTGTTGGTTAATTTTTAAAATGGCCAAATTGTTGCATGGATTAAATATGGGGACTTGCATGTCAAAGTCCCCATTTTTCATGATAATGGCCGACCATGATGGTTTTAGGTGAGAAAATATGTATTTTATTTGTTGTAATGATGGCTACTAAATGATATTATATACATTTTGTTAAAGAATTAAATAAAGACTTATAAAATATGAAATAAAGTTTTTATAATGGAAAAAAAAAAGGGGATGAAAACAAAGTTTTATCCATTCTTTCTCTCAATAGCCAATTCTTAGGATCAAAGAAGAACAAAAGGGGGCCTTTAGACGTATGGCAATTATACTAGCAATTGGAGGTATGTTTGGCTTAATTTCTTGATAATTTTGGTAAAGTTGAGTTGTTAAATAGATTTTGAAGTTAGCCCATGCATTTATTTTTGAATTTAAGAAGAATGATACATTCGACTATGCTTTGATGTGCTTGGATTGTTGTTCATTGAGTAAGTGATTGAGGAATGGTTAGAAGAATTTGAATGCTAAACTAGTTGATTTGTTTATAATGTCCGATTATGATCATTTATAGAGATGTAAATGAATTGTTGTTATGTGAATAAATATTTATTTGATGATATATATATGTATTCGGCAATGGGATAAAATGTGTATTAAGGTAAGTTTCATGGTGATTATGCTTGTGATGTTGGGTTAATATTCGGCATTGAGTAATGTGGGGTAAGGTGATTAATCGGCTATGAAATTAGCTAAATTGAATAGGTATGTTTAATGATATGCTTAGTGTAATGTATAATCTTATAACTCGGTTTGGTATTGAGATAAAGGTTAGATGTATGATTGGATTTTGGTATGTGTTAAATTGGTTAATCAAAGATTTAATATGACGAAATGTTAATGAATAACATAATTGGTTTGCACCTTAAATAGTTGAAATAAAGCTTGCCGATTATGATTAAATGTTTAAATTGTAATGGTCATATATAGGTATATATATATATATATATATATATATACATGCCTTATGTATGTACCATGTACACATAAGGACATTCGCAATACGATTAAATTCATGTATAAGAAAGCATGATAAATTAAGTGACTCTTTGCTTGTGAATGTGAATTATATATAAATTAAATAAGCATGAAATCAAGTCATGGCATGTTTTATTAAATATGATACATATTGAAATCTATTGTTTTAGATATAGATTAAATGATATGTGATTGCCAAATGTGATTGTTAAGTGAATAATATTAGTTAAGTACTTAAGCAAATCTATTGTTTTACTTAAGCTTAAGAGCAAAGAGGATCAAAGTCGGATAGGGAAAAGAGAAAGTAAGCGAATAGCCGTGGATATCTAGTCGTCGACCACTTCGAGGTAAGTTTTAAGTGATTAAGCGTTGAGTAAATTCAATCATAATAGGACATAATGAGTTGATTTAATAAGATGTGATGTGGCCATGATATGTTTTAAACTCAAATGGTAAGTACATAAGTGTTTGGACTTGGAAATTTAAGAGCAAATTGTAATAATTTGCTTAACACAGCAGCAGTAACGTGATTTTAGAAAATCACCATAAATTTTTGGTGTGGAATTATAGGCTGAATAAAATATGTAATCAAAGCTTAATTAGTCTAGTTTCCTATAAAAGAAACCGTGTAAGCAAAGGAATTTCTTATAAAGAGATATTTAAAGTTGTGTGAGACAGTGTCAGAATGACTCTGAAATCCCCTGTTTTTCTTTTAGAAATTCATTATAAATCACACAAAAAAAATTGTTATAAGATAAAATTTATATGCTTAGACTCCTTAATGAGTCTAGTTTCAAATGAAATAAATAAGAACATATTTTGAATTCTGTACAATGAGAAAGTTGATTCGTAGTGAAGAGTGGTCAGTATAGTCAAACAGTGAAATAGGGGAAACTTTAAGAAAAATTCTGGTATTGATTGGTCAAACCAAAAATTCTGAAATTTTTATGGATAGAAGATATATGATTCTGTTTTCAGGAAAAATTAACAGCACTTCATTTGGAGTTTCGTAGCTCTAGTTACAAATAATTTAATGACTGTTGCTTAGGAAAATAGCTTGTAGTGAATATGTGATTTTGTTGTAAACATTGATGAAACTAATTGAGTTGCTTATAAGCTATTGCTGAAATTGATGTACAAGATAAATATATATATGTGTGGTAAAGCTGAATGGCTAGTGTGAAATATGTTTGAGATATGTATATGTGGTAAAGCCGAATGGCTAATGTGAAATATGTATGAGATGTGTATATATTGTGGCCGAATGACCAAATGTGAAAGGTGTGTATATTTAGATATTTGATGAGACAAATGAATTACAAATATGACAGTCGATGTGAATGTTGTAACATGTGATTAAATGTACAAGAAACTTGGAAATATATTCCGGGTAAGACCCGATGGCTACGTGTGGAGATTATGCCCGAGTAAGACCCGATGACTACGTGTGGGGATTATTCGAGCTAAAGGTCTCGCTGAAGATTCGAGTAAAGTATAAGATTATACGACTTCACAGTAACAATTGGTAATAAATACGTTCAATGCGTTAAGTTGGTCAAGTATGTATTTTGAGATTATATTTAAGCTTGATTTGGATTAAATCACAAGGTTGTTATGTGATGCATATGTGAGTAAAGCAATAAGACTGTTCTATGATTATTGTGCATTTGGTCAATGTGAAAAGTTAGGTGAAAATATGTAATGTACCTATGTTTATAAGAGATCACTATCAAGTGAGAATTTATCTGCTTATTGTGTATTACGTAATTGTGTATATTCGGCCAAAAAGGGTAGTAAACCTAGAAAGAGGTTATATGAGAATTCGTAAGATCGACTTTTAATTTGGTTGGTCAGGTATGTGATAAATACTTGTACATGTTAGACCCATCAGAATTAAATCATGATTGTAAAGTGAAAAGCAAATATGAAAATGCCATATGAATATGTGAGTATTCGGTTATGGAGAAATACTATAGGATATTGGGGGATATACATTTTGATTTGTCCAATGAGGATAACTATAGATATGAAATGAAATGTTATATGTGAATCAAATAAACAAATTGGTTATATTTGAGTTCACTAGTTTTAAATTGCTTAAGACTTACTAAGCTTACAAAAGCTTACTCTGTAACACCCCGTACCCGAGACCGTCGCCGGAGTCGGACACGAGGGGTTAACGGGCTTAATCCACTTACTTGCACAGTTCATTTTAAAAATTTCCAGACAGCCGGCTAACTGTGTCACTGTCACCTTAAATATCATATCTTGAGTTCCAAAACTCGAAAATCAGTTTCGTGATTTTTCCCTGAAACTAGACTCATATATGAATCTACAAATTGGTTTCTAGAATTTTTGGTCAGGCCAATTAGTACATTTTATTAGTTAAAGTCCCCCATGTTACAGGGATCTACTACACTGACCTTTGCGCATTACGACTTGGATATCTCCCTGTACAGGGCTTCAAAACTGATGCCGTTTGTTTCTACAGAAACTAGACTCAAAAAGGAATCTGTAAATATATGGCATGACTTCTAATTATCTCTGGTAAATTTATAATGAATTTCCAAAGTTGGAACAGGGACTCCAGAAGCCGTTCTGGCCCTGTCTCACGAAAACTTAAATATCTCTTAACATACTGTCCATATGATCATTTCGTTACTTTCCTATGAAAATAGACTCATCAAGGTTCGTTCACATAATTTATTCACTATTTAATTCCATTTATACTATTTTTAGTGATTTTTCACATCCATGTCACTGCAGCTGTCAGCATCTGTCTTTAAGGTAGGCTTTACCTATTTCATAGTTTCCATGATTCAACTAGCCCTTTAACATAAATAGCACAAAATATGATCATGATTAACCATCCCAATGGCTAATCGTTTCCAAACATTTCCATACCTCTTAATGAACAACATACAATGATTATAATACCATGCCCAAAGTATACTTAAGCCATTTTAGCATGGCTATCCAAATTTACACAAAACCGAAAGGTACATGACCTACAACAAAAGGGTAGTCCTATACATGCCATTTCAAAGTCCAACCAAAAATATACGAAAGGAGCTTTGATAGTGTGGGCGACTTGACTTCAAAATCCAGTCCGATAGTGAAGAACCAAAATCTATAAAACAGAGAATCAAAGAAACGGAGTAAGCATTTAATGCTTAGTAAGTTGAGTTATGAATTTAGACACAACCAAAGTATAGCATTCATGTAGCTAAGCAGATAATTTCATATGCACAAATTCTCAATATCATACTTACTTCACATTACCAACCCTTATATTCATACACAAAGATCAACTTAGCCAAAGGTGGTAGCTCATTATCAACCGAGCGAATACTTATTTGTAAGGATCAACTAATTCAAAGCATAAACGAACATACCTCATTGCTGGGATTTACGAGCGTATTAACTGAAATTTTACAGCAAGATTGCTCATTCCCAAATCACGTACCTTGAATTTAACCGGATATAGCTACTAATTCAAATGCCTTGGGACATAGCCCGATTATAGTAACTTGCACAAATGCCTTGGGACTTAGCCCGTATAATAACTTCGGACAAATGCCTTCGGGACTTAGCCGGATATAGTAGCTTGCACGAATGCCTTCGGGACTTAGCCCGGATATAGTAGCTTCATACGAATGCCTTGGGACTTAGCCCGGAATTAGCCGCTAGCTCAAATGCTCTCGGGACTTAGCCGGTTATCATCCGAACATTCATGCACATATCAATAAGTCATGACACATCTAATTTCATTTTCATAATTAGAATTCAAACACAAGCCACGTATTAAGCATTCCCATTTCGGCTCACTAGCCACATACAAACAGCATGGTTTAGTTTGCTTTATAACACGATCTCTATGCACATACGGCTACCCGTCATGCGTATAGACTAATTAACTCAACGTATAATTCAAGTAAAAGTCATCATATCACTGTATATTTGTTATGCTCATACATTATGACTTAATCAAATCATAAACTAAGTCTCATTGCTCGAAAACTTACCTCGGATGTTGTCGAACGATTTCGATGGCTATTCGACCACTTTTTCCTTCCCTTTATCGGTTTTAGTTCCCCTTTGCTCTTGAGCTTAAATTGACAAATAAATTGATTTAATCATTTGAGTATCAAAAAGAGGAACTCAAGGTGCTTAGCCCATATATATATTCATTAGACATTAAAGTCACATAAGTACGAAATCATGAATCTAACTCAACACAATAGTCCACACTCTCTTTTAGCCGATTATCTAAGCCAAGATAAGGCATCAATATGCTTGCCTCTAACCGAATACATGCACACCAATCCACCTCATGTGGCCGAATATGCATATCTATGTTGAGGCCAATTATATACTTAATACCACACATAAATGGCATACATTTTACTAACTAATGCATTACATATTGTAACTCAATACGCATCAATCATTTACTTCATAACCGAAACATCATCATATGTAAATATATACCTTGAGATAGTATATATGTCATACCAATACATCATGTGCAAACATATATATATATATATGTGCAAGAGCCGAATCACAAGTTGATCATAACCAAATATAAACATATATCCAAAACACAAATCTTACCTATCATGCAATAAGCATAAATCATGCTTATGGATATACCATGGCCGATACTTCCAACAACACCAAATAAAAATATACTTCATGGATCTAGGTAGACCCAAGAAAGGAACTCATAATCATCAAGATGTAAACAAACTACCATTGTTCATCTAGATTTAGCATGAAACACAACCATCACCCTTATTAATCTCCATAGCTGAAAACCTTACTTATTCCAAAATCACAATTTCAACATGGGTTACCAACAATAACTTGATATCTCACTCAAAATCAACTAGGATTTCAAGAACTAGTATCAACTTCCTTACCTTAATATCGACCTAAGATGACCGATTGCTTCACTCCTTTCTTCCTCCTTTCAAATCGGCCAAGAAGAACCAAAGAACACAACTTGTTTTCTTTCTTCCTTAGAATTTTCATCCAAAAGAAGTGAAAAATGATGGACACTTTTTTTTTTCTTCTTTCCCTCAACTCACGGCAATGGGGGGGGGGGAACACTCACACCATTCTTCTTTTTTTTTTTTCCATTTCTTTATTACCCATACTCCTTATTTTATTTTTCCTAACATACACCATTGTCACAACATGTTTTATGACATGTTTTGCCCATCACCCTTTGTCATGGCCGGCCACTAGCAAATAAAAAGGGGGAAATTGATATGCAAGTCCACCCCTTTGATTACATGCACTAATAGATCCTTATAGATTTACCTATTACATTTCAAAAGTGTCACACATAAAAGTCCTATCGACTAATTTCACATGCAATTTACTAAATCAAAGCTTAAAACTTTCACACATTCATAATCACATATTTTAGACAATAGATATCATATTCAAATAATTTGGTGACTCGGTTTAGCGGTCCCGAAACCGCTTTCCGACTAGGGTCACTTTAGGGCTGTCACATACTCTGTTGTTATGTTTCTCTGTTTTATAGATTGTTGATTTTGGCCTTTTTGCTTGAGGATCGTCAGCAACTTGTCACACTATCACTATCCACTGTTTGGTACTGCTATGTTTTGGATTATCTTATGGCATGTATAGAATAGACTAGTAGTGGGAGGATATTTTGGTTAATGTATATAAGCCATGCGAATATGACATCTTTTGAATGTTTACTTTTATAAGTTTTAAATTTTATCCTGGTTGTGTCTAGCAATTATCCAATTGAATGATCTTTACTCCAAGAAAATGTTCAAAATTTTCTTGATCGGCATGAGTTACAAGTCCGGTAATGCCCCTCACCTATTCCGGTGATGGTTACGGGATAGGGGTGTTACAACTAAGCTCGAGCCCGGCCCGGCCCAAAATATGGGCCTAAAAATTTGTCCAAGCCCAGCCGAAATAAAATTACTAAGCTTGAGCCCGCCCTACCGACCCATATTAATTTTTTTGCTTATTTCATTAAATAAAAATTTTAAAAATATAATAAATCAAATATATTTAAAAACATAAAACAAATATTAAGACAAATAAAATAATACTAAAATAATTCTTAAAACAATACACAAATTGACAATATAATAAAAAAGGTTATATTAAAATTTAAAATGATTAAAAATAAAATAAAAAATATATTAATATATAATTTGGTAGGGCGAACTCGGGCCAAAAAACTCTTACCCGAGGCCCAACCCGTTTTCTAAACGGGCCTTATTTTTTTAGCCAAGCCCATTTTTCGGGCTTATATTTTTACCCAAACCCTCCCATTTTTTGGGCGGGCCTTCGAGCCGGGCCAAGCCGCCCAGCCCATGATCAGCTCTACCTACAGGGCATTTCAATAATTCTATCCTACAGGGACATTTCAGTAATTCTACCCTATAGGAGTATTTCAGTAATACTAGCCTACAGATATGAGATTCACATAGTCCAATCCAATATTTACTACACCATCATACAATTTATCCACTTGGGCCAATGGGCCCATTGGACCCACATGACCCCTCTCGACCCATCGTGGCCCAAAGCAACCTAAGCCCATGAGAGCACTCATGATGGCCTCAACCATCACGTCAAAGCTCCCACTCATGCGCTTGCACATTATGTGGTGGTCATCATCATTTGTGTGACCGGTATTTGGCATTCCAAAGATTTCTTTGTTCTCTGACTAAAGTCTGCAAAATACACACACATTTACAAGAACACACCGTAGTCCACGATCACCAACGTTGGTTAAGCAGGTATGAAATAATCCCGCCTACAACCAGTGATCACCAATCGTAGGCACATCCTGCATTGAGTCTTCCTCCTAACTCTTCTAGTTCACTCTATTTAAAGCCAGCTTCTCACCAATTCTCATGTTAGCTTCCCAATGTGGGATTACTTTCAACTATTAGGAAAATTCCTCATTCTTATGACCACTTCAACCACAGAGTTCCAGTCCAACTCCACCTCCTACACAGCTCAAATAGCAAAATAAATACTCCACTGTGCATCCCAAGACTTGAACCTCAGACCTCACAGTTACACAACACGCCACCTTGCCACTCCACTACAGTCTCATTTTGTGTCATATTTTATCCCCAATTAATTATAAGGCCTAAAGGCCAAAGTCTAGGTTCCCTTAAAAAAAACAGAATAAATTGCAAGAGCGAACGCTTGAACCCAGGCTCCCATACAACCTTAATGACGCACCAACTACTAGACCACATGCTTCCTTGTGGCATTTATTTAACACAATAATTTAAAAGGCCTTCATCCAAGCACCCAAGGTTTTATTCACTTGAAACCAAAATTTTTGCTAAAGTGCAGGTTTGGACCCAAGATTTCTCCAACACTTCTCAGGTCCGTTAACCACCAAAGCAAACATTTAATTGTGTCATTTTCTTGTACAATTAAATACTTATATACAACCTCCTTACGAACCCGTACTTAAGGCCCAATACTTTTAGGCCCAAATTCAAGGCGTTACAAATATAAATCCCCAAATTAAAATAAAAACTAGAGAGGTCTTATTACATAAAAATACCCAAATTAAACTACTTATAATTTAAAAGATAAATACGGAAGCGTAAGCTGTTGTGTGGCCAACTTCGAGTCCTTCGCAGCACCGATCTGCTTAAGGATTACCTGCGTAGATAAACAGAAGGGTGAGTTTACGAAATCTCAGTGTGTAATTCCTTATTAACTAACAGTCAATCATACAGTGAGCAAATACATTCTAGGCCTAAGCCCATATCAGTACAGAGACAATATTAGTTAGGGCCTTAGCCCTTTTCAATAACAGTAGCAATCTGGGCCTGAGTGCATTTCAGTAACAATATCGGTAGGGACTAAGCCCATTACAGAATCAGTACAGTATGCAATCATAAAATCCTACCCAATCCAGCCTCTACACACCATCTCCGTACCAACCCTACACACCATGTGGGGATAAAATTGACCCACCCATCCCTACACACCAAGTAGCACCAGTTGTGGCACTAAAACAGTATTTGCAGCAGAGCTGCCAGTAATAGGCTTATAGCCTTTCAGTACACTTCTTTCAATATCATATATCCCACTCCATGCAATGCAATATAATATAAATGTATATACAGTAAAAATGGCATGCTCAAACAGTCACACATCATATAGGGGTATAACAGTTATTTACCTCATAAGGGTATAAGGGTCATATCAACATATTTGGGGACCAGGTATCCTTACTGACCCAACAGTAGGTCCACAATCACCTCGGGCGACCCGTGCAACCTTGATAATCAAACAGTAAAAATGGGCCCAAAGCCCATAATGTGGCCTATTTAGGCCCACACGCTTGTATGGACCACATAGCCCAGAAATGGCCTTAGCCGTGTGAATTACATAGCCTAGCCCAATAATCTGTACACGTCCGTGTGGTTTACCCGTGTGGGGCCCACACGGCCTATTTTGGCCCAACATGGCCCATAAATGCCTAAGCCCATGAAATCGCTCATGGTGGCCTCTACGGTCGAACACCCATGTTTTGGTGCATTTAGTTCACCACACGAGCAAGCGCATGCTCATGTGGTGACACTTGTCATATTTTTCGACTTTTGCCGAATTAAGAATGAAGGCAGTGTGACTACACACCTGATAGGATTCTAAGTTCGCAAGCCCTCCTGAGCTGAACTGCATCTACAACCAATGATCATTCATATCCAATGTTAGTCATGTTCAGAACCAATCCCATAAACCATCGACTTACATTCGCTACTTACCTCACTGCTCCCAACTACAAGATGTAACCTACGGCTCCTAAGAAAGTCCTCGAACGTTATGATTAGTAACTGCCAATCCACCATTTGATAGAACCAAATGTTAGAAACTTATAAAGTTAATAGACAACAGTACTTCAAACGTTTGAGGAAAAAAATTCCACTCTTACGAAAAGCTTACCACCCTGAAGCAATTCGCGTTAGGCAAAACCAACAGCTTGAGAAAAGGAAATCGGTAGGTGAGGACAGATTGATCTGAAGCAGTAAATAGGGATAACGATAAGGAATATGAGAAGAGGGGAGATGATGCCCAAAAGGTGAAAATCGAAAGGAGAAAGAAGTATGAGATATTCGGCCTAGGAAGAAATTGAGAGATAAAGGGAGGAAGAAATGAAAGAAGGGAAGGGGAGAGTATCCAGTCAAAGAACCTCAACCAAATAGGGAAGGGAGAAGATGGGGTAGACGGTCAAGAAAGGTCACCACACGAACAAAAAAACTGAGAGAGCACTTGTGCAAACTGAAAAAGTTAAGAAGAAAAGAGAGTGAGAGTTCGGCCAACAATGAGATACAAAAGAGAAGGCTTGATGGTCTCAAGAGGAATGAGAGGTGGAGAAGGAAAACATTCAACTAGTGAGAGGAGTGCAAAACCGACATCAACAAAAGAAAATAAAGGTATTACCTACCTCTCTTCACACTATTCGGCCTCCAAAAACAAAAAGAAAAGAACCGTAAAATGCCTACAAAAATTGGAATGTAGTCCTCCAACACACAAAAGCCGAATTTACAAAGTGTCCAGTGTTCCCAATCGGCACACCCCTCCCCGTCACCACACTTTCCTTGATTTTCTCCTAAAATCCCTCCTCATATCTCTCTTCAACTCCTTGCTACAATCCCTCCATAACCAATTCAAACTCCACTCCATTCCACTCAGCAGTGTTTCAGTCATCCTCTACTAACCACACAGCCAGTGCAGCAAAATAAAACACTCCATTGCTCAAAGTAGGATTTGAACCTTAGACCCCTTGTACACTCCACACGCCACTTACCACAAGACTAGCAGGTTTTTTTATGACAAGAAATAACCACATTTATTTAAGAAGCCTACTGACTAGAGACAGGGTTTTTCCATTTAAAACAAAATTTTATTAAAGCCAAAGGCTTGAACCCAAGACTTCTCAGACACTTCATAGAGCACTTAACCACTGAAGCAGACATGCAATTGTGTCACTTTCTTGCACAACTAAATATTTATGTGCAGTCTCCTAGCTGCACCCACTCAAGACTTAAAACTTCTAGCCCAAATTTTGGGGCGTTACAAAGTTAAAAAGTCATTAGAAAGAGATATACGAGGTTGATTTGATTTGTGATTCAGAGAAATTAGTAGAAGTAATTCATGAGAGTTGAAAAAAATTTCTTCTGGTAAGATTTTCGAGGACGAAAATCCCTAAAGGGGGAGGGTTGCAAAACCCGATTTTAGGCCTAATCGAA
Source organism: Gossypium arboreum (assembly GCF_025698485.1). Lineage (NCBI taxonomy): Eukaryota > Viridiplantae > Streptophyta > Magnoliopsida > Malvales > Malvaceae > Gossypium > Gossypium arboreum. The sequence goes on along the minus strand of NC_069079.1, from coordinate 69,973,031 downwards.
ACAGTGGTTTCGGGACCACAAATCCAACAAGGAAAATTTTATTTTTAATTATATTTTTACTCTCTAAAATTTCACAGAATGATTTTGTAAAAATTTTATTTGAAAATTTCGACGTTTTGGCACTCAATTTAGTCAAAAGGACTAAATTGTAAAAAGTGCAAAACTTGAGTTCTAGAAGCTAGAGGTGTCTAATTGCTATGAAATTTTAAATTGGAGGTCCTTAAATGGTAATTAGACCATTGGTTAATTTTTTTGACAAAAATGGACATGAAATAGGTGAAATAGAATATTTTTAAGTTAGGGGCATTTTGGTCATTTAGTAATTAAAATGAATTAAAAACAAAATAAAAGCTAAAATTTCTTGCCCATCTTCTTCCTTGGCTGAATGTTACATGAAGAAACCATGGCTAGGGTTTTCCAAGCTTCCAAGCTCGATTGTAAGTCTGTTCTTGCCCCGTTTTTAATTATTTTATATTTTTTAAATCCTTGTAACAATATCTACATATTTTTACCATTTATTTGAATTATGATGAAGGTATAGGGTTTGACCCATGTTAGACATTTGTGCATTTTGATGTTTAATTGTAGATTATGCATGTTTATGGTTGGAGAAACAACTTTTGCTAAGTGATTTTCGGTGAAAATGCTTAAAAGGACTAAATTGTAAAAGTTATAAAATATGTAGTAAAAGTCTGTTCTAGTGGAAATTGTGGGCTGTTATAGTTATGAAAATGGTTGGGCTAGGCTTAAAGTACAAAGAAATTGAATAAATTTCATTTTATGAGCCTAGTGGCAAAAATGTAAATATGATAACGTTTAGGGTAAAAAATGTAGTTTTTCATAAAATGATTTTTGGGTCACAATGAATAATATGACTAATAGAAAAGCTAAATGTGATGTTATAGATCAAAGAAAATGATGTTCGGACCTAGAATGGGGGACAAACGAGTAATTGACGATTATGTCACTTTTTGCCATTTTTGGTGTCGAGGTAAGCTCATGTGTAAATAATGCAATGATATATCATGGTTTAATATTTTATTAATGTATGAGTCTCTATGATTAATTATTATTTCAAGTGTATGAACGATGTTATAGTCTATGAGCATAACATTGTGAACGAGTTTGACGAATATGTGATATCGAGAAAAATCTCGTTTGAACCTTAGGAATAATTTAAGATACAATGTGACATGTCACTAGGAAATATGTGATTATGAGCTCATGAAATTATGTGTATATGTGACTATGTGAATCCGGGTGCTAGTCTTGTACGTTATACCAGTTACTGGGTAGCCCGGCATATGTTGCGGGTACCTGTCAGCTTGTGTGAGCAGCTCGAGTAGTTACGTCCTGACTGTTAGCTTGTTTGAGCAGGCCCGTGATTAGCTTGAGAGCGAGCAGTGTGTGATATGTGATATGAGGTAGCAAGTGGCTACATATGAGGCACTATGTGCAAGCCTTCCATGTATCTGATAGTATTCCAAGTGTTCAATAGCTAAATCAGTTAATTATATGACAAGTAAGGCAATGATGAGGAAATATGAGAATGTGCTACGAGTTAGTACATGTATGTACTTATAACCCATGAGTAAAGGTCTCAGTATACTATGAATATATGGTAAGAATGCATACAAGAAAGTTATGCTTGTGAAATATTGATAGTCATGTGACTAATGATCTACAATTATGATAAATAGATGTATGATAAGATTTGAAAATAATCATGTGTTAGGCTTACGAGCCTAATTGAGTTGGGATATAGTACGATGTATATACTTAAGTTGTGATTCAATAGATATGTGAAAGATTGTTAAGCTATATGCTGAAATTATGATTACTCGTAAATGATGTGCGTGTTAAGCAAATTGAAATAACTTGTTAATAATGTGATATGCTATAATGGGGAGATTATGGTTGCTAGGCTAATGACAAGACAATATAATCAGTGTATGTAAGATAAAAGAGCAAGCATTTAAATGAGTAAGTGGTAATCATGGGATTTAATGCAAATTGTAATAATAGTATCATCATGGATGGATAAAGTAAATAAGTGCTAATAGTTGTTCTTATTTGCATATGAACTTACTAAGCTTTGAAGCTTACCCCCATTTCTTTCCCACCTCATATAAGTTTATTTAACTAGATCAGGTTGGAAATCGTCGAAGATTCTATCAAACTATCAAGCTATCATGTTGGGTAAATGAAGCCAAACCTTTACGTCTATGGCTTGTATAGGGACTTAGTCATTTTGTGTATGTGTCATTATGATATGGCTAAATGTATTGGCTTGTAATGAATAAGGACTTGATTTGGTATGTAGCCATATAAATTGGCTTATATTGGTTAATGGGTTGCAAGCATATTAATTACTCATATGCCTATTCCAATATTATTGTGTGATGTGGTTTATAATGGTATGTTAATGAAAGTTAGTACAAGGGAATCATGAAAGAGTAAAATTAGCATTTAAACAGTTTTGGACAGCAGCAGTAGTGCAAATTTGAAAAATCACTAAAAATTGTGGAAATCGAATTAGAGGTTGAATAAAATATGAAATTAAATCCTACTAAGTCTAGTCTTACAGAGAAGAAACGGTGTAAGCAAAAGAATTTCATTTTACGAGATATTTGAATTTTTGTAAGACAAAGTTAAAATGATTTCAGGTTCCCCTATTCTGATTTTGGAAAATCATTAAAAATTTTATAAAAATACTAAGGGGTTTATAGGTTTAAATTATTAATGATTGTAATTTCAAAAGAAACAAATAGGAACACCATCTGAATCCCGTACTAAGAGATAATTAATCTTTAGTGAAGAAAGGTCAAAACTGTAAAACAACAGAACATGGATGGATTTGAAGAATTAACTGTACTTATTGGCTAAACCATAAATTATAAAAATTTTATGGTAGGAAGATATTTGAGTCTAGTTTTGGAAAAATCAAGCGGATCTTAATTTATGGTTCTGCAGCTCAAGATATAAATAATTTAGTGAATGTGACTCAAGTGGACAGTTTTGTTATGAACAGTAATAATTGTTTTGATATGTTTAAGCCTTGATTATGGTTGTGTTGGTAGCGGAATTGTGCCATGTTAAGTTCCATTGAAAGCGTGTATGTGACTGTGCAAATGAGGTGGCAAATGGCTTGGTAAATAGTCATTTCATTGGCCACATGGGAAGAGACACAGTTGTATGTCTTAGCCGTGTGAAAGAGACTGCCCCGAGAGACGAGTGTGTGACTTGGCCGTGTGACCCCAAATTGTGCATGAAGTCATAAACAGAGAGTTACATGGGCTGAGGACATGGGAGTGTCCCAAGCCACACAGGCGTGTGTATGACCATACGGCCTACCCACACGGGTGTGTGACTCTCCAAAGTATGAAAATTTTCTAAGTGTAGTAAAAGTTCCAAAAGTTTTCGGTTTAGTCCCGAGCCACTCCCAACGTATGTTTTGGGCCTCATGGGCCTGTATAAGGGACGATATGCATATGATTGGATGAATTTGATTTGGACTAAATTTTATGGCCTGGTTTGTATGAATGTTTATTGTTTAAGTACGTTAGTGCCTTGAACCCTGTCCCAGCGTTGGATCGAGGTAAGGGGTGTTACATTTCTTCCCTTTTTGTCGAAATCACCTATTACCACCACAAGAAGATTGTCGAAGCACTAACTTTGCTGCCGCTTATTGCCATTGTCGTCGCCACAAACTCTCATTGCTGTCATACGTTATCGTTGCTACCGCACCATCCTTGCCATTGCACGATTTTTTCCATAGCAAGTCTTTACCACTTTGCTGATTTCTTTCTTTTTCCCCCTTTGAGCAGAAATTTTGCCAAAATTTTTGGGAAAAGATATCATGTCTCGCAAAAGAACTAGATCTTCAAAGACTACTCCTAAAAACCCGATTTTGATCGATGAAGAAGTGAAAGAGATATTTGATTCAATCTTCAAGCATCAACCTATGATGTCGGAAAAAGGTTTTAACTTGAAGAGTAATGATTTGATGGTTGTTCCTTTACCAATTAGAAAGAAAATCAATGCTCTCAAGTAGGAACGATTTTGTGATGCTCGTTCACTTTCCGATGATGAACTAGTCCGAGAATTCTATGCTAGTTTGAGTATGTAAGATGCTACTAAGGTCATCGTTCGAAAGAAAAAGGTACATCTTACTTCTAAGTCCATCAATGATTTGTTTAATTTACTTGATGTTGAAGAAGATGAGTACTACCCTATGATGAACAATATCAATTGAGATTTTCTTCAGCAAGTGCTTGATGTTGTGACAAATCCGGGATCCCAATGGATTATAAGAAAGTATGGGATTCATTCTTTTCGAAGGGAATACCTAAATCCAGTAGCGGAGATATGGTTTTATTTCGTTCGCTACAGTTTTATGACTGTCTCACATAGTTCTACCATCTCGATGGAACAAATGCTCTTATTATATACAATCTTGACAGAAAAGTCCATTAATGTTGGGAAAATTATTCTCAAGGAGATTCATGATTGTGCTAAAAAGAAGGCAGGAAATGCTTATTTCCCATCTGTGACAGCCCTAATGTGACCCTAGTCGGAAAGTGGTTTTGGGACCACAAAACCGAGTCATAAAAATAATTAACCGTCATATTTGATGCTTATTATATGTATATATGCATGTGTGAAAATTTCATGTTTGAATTCTGTTAATTGTAAGTGAATTTTATTAAATAGGACTTGTGAGAGAAAATTTAGAAATGTACTAGGCAAAAGTTAAAGTGGCCTATTGATGCATGTTAGAAAATGCTTGTCCTTGCATGTCAAATTACCCAAAACTTTAGGTAGTGGCGGCCATGCAATGGGTTAAACATATTATAAACATTTTGTGTTAATGTGTTATGTTAAAAATAATAAAATAAAAGGTTGGTAATAAAGTAATGAAAAGGGAGGGTGATGAAAACAAAGTTGTTTCATCCATGCTCCTCCATTGCCGTGAATTGAAGGAAGAAAGAAGAGGAGGTTCGGTCACTTGGAGCTTAAGGAGGTTAGTCATTTGTGTTAGATTTTCTTTAAACTTTAAGCTTGTTTCTAGTTAATTAGCTAGTTTCTTTCATAACCCATGTCAAAATTATGAAAATCTTGGTGATGGTTTGAGCATTCGGTTTTAGTTATTAAAGGATGAGATTGGGTTATGGTTTTATGTTTTATGAAGAATTTTTGAAGAGAAGGGTTTTAGTTAGTCAAATGATAAATTCTAATGTTCATGAGTACAATGACCAAACATAGATTTGTCTAATGAATTGAACAAATGCCGTGTGAGTGATTGAAATGAATGAGTTGGAGGTTGGATCATATTAAGATTGACTTTGCACATAAATATTAAGAGTTTGATATTTTTATGAGTTTTGGAAGGTAAATAAGGTTATGCTCAAGTTAAATACAAGATTATGGCTGATTTGTGTTTAGTGAGCTTGACCAAGGACTTTATGTGCATTCGGTTCAAGTAAAGTAAACGTGTGGGTAGAAAATGGTTGTTAATTGAGATAGTTCAAGGTATTTGTAAGTAGTTTGAATAAATGAACAATAATAATAATAAATCATCTAGTGAATTGGTGTAATTGCGAATTTGAACTAGAAAGTTATTGAGTAATGTTTGTATGTTAAGTGATAGAATAGAGCGAATGCTTGGAATGTGATATGTATGAATTATAGGTTGGATTAAAGGCATTATATTGCCTTATCATTTTCGAATGTGCTATGTCAAAGAAATTGAGGGTTGATGTTTAAGTAAGGTAAGTATAGGTATATTTGGCTTGTAGTTTTATAAATGTGATATGAGTATTTTGTTTTGTAAATGAGTAGTAAGTATGTTAAGAATGGTTCTAAAATGTATATGGATGCCGTATGATTGTGTTTGCTTGGGAAGTAAATTGTTTGATTTAGCTCAAGAGCTTAAAGGATCAAAGTTGGATAAGGGAAAGGAAAAAGTGGTCGAATAGCCGTTGAAATCGTTCGACAACATCCGAGGTAAGTTTTCGAGTAATGAAACTTAGTTTATGATTTGATTAAGTCATGACATATAAGCATAACAAATAAGCGGTGACATAATGATTCTACTTGAATTGTATATTGAGGTGATTAGTTTATACCTATGACGGTAGCGAATGTGTATAGAGATCATGTTATAAAGCAAATCAAAATCATGCTCTTTGTATGTGGCTATTGAGCCGAAAATGGTAATGGTTGATAAGCGTCTTGTGTTTGAATTCTAGTTATGATAATGAAATATGGATGTGTCATGATTTATTGGTATATGTGCTTGATTATTCGGATGATATCCGGGCTAAGTCCCGAAGGCATTTGTGCAAGTTACTATATCCGGGTTAAGTCCCGAAGGCATTTGTGCAAGTTACTATATCCGGGCTAAGTCCCGAAGGCATTTGTGCTAGTGACTATATCCGGGTTAAGACCCAAAGGCATTTGTGCGAGTTGCTATATCCGGCTAAATCTCGAAGATACTTGGGTTTGGAAGCGAGCGATCTTGCTGTAATAATTTCAATTAATACGCTCATAAAATACAAACGATAAGGTATGTTTTGTATATGCATCGGAAAGGTTGATTCCTTTCAAATAGTACTCGCTCAATTGATTAACGAGCTTCTGACCTCTAGTTAGGTTTGATATCCTGTGTATGAATATATTGGTTGAAGCGTGAAGAAATTATGATTTTGAGAATGTGCATATATGAAATTATTCATTTAGTCATATGAACGCTATACTTTAGTCGTAAATAATTTCGTTACTCAAAACTTACTAAGCATTAAATGCTTATTCCTTTTCTTTAATTCTCTGTTTTATAGATTTTTGTTCGTCAGCTATCGGACTCGGGATTGTCAAAGTCGAAGTCGTCCACACTATCTAAGCCCTTTTGGTACTCTTTTAGTTAAACGTTGATAATGGCACGTATAGGACTAACCTTTGTTGTTAATCAAGTACCTTTGGTAATGTGTATATATATTCGGATAGCCATGCGAAAATGGCTTAAATATTTTGAGCATAGTATTAAAATCATTTTGTATATATATGGTTTTTGAGAGGTGTGGAAATTCTCGGCAATGATTAGCCATTGGAATGGTTAATCACGATCATATTTGGTTCTATGTATGTCAAATGGCTAGTTGAATCATGGAAACTATGAAATAGGTGAAATTTACCTTAAAATAGATGCTGACAGCAGCAGTGATGTGAGTTTGAAAATTCACTAAAAATAGTATGAATGTAATTAAATAATGAATAAATTATGCAATCGAACCTTGATGAGTCTATTTTCATATGGAAGAACCAAAACAACCATATGAGCCGTACTTTATGAGATGTTTAAGTTTTCGTGAAACAGGGCCAGAGCAATTACTGGATCCCCTGTTCTGACTTTGGAAATTTACCATAAATTAACCAGAGATAATTAGAAGTCATGATTTTTATGTACAGATTCCTTTTTGAGTCTAGTTTCATTATAAACAAACGGCATATGTATTGAAGCCCTGTACAGGGAGATATCTAAGTCGTAATGCATGAAGGTCAGAGTAGTCGAACCCTGAAACAGGGGAGACTTTAACTAATAAACTGTACTAATTGACCTGACCAAAAATTCTAGAAACAAATTTGAAGATGGATATATTAGTCTAGTTTCTGGGAAAATTTACGGAATCAGATTTCGAGTTTTGGAACTCGAGATATGATTTTTTAGGTGACAGTGACACAGTTAGCCAGCTTGTCTGGAAATTTTAAAATGAACTATGTAAATAAATGAATTAAGTCCGTTAACACCTCGTGTCCGACTCCGGCAACGGTCTCGGGTACGGGGCGTTACAATTTTATTGGTATCAGAGCCACGGTTTAGTCGATTCTAGGACTACCGTAATACGTCCGGGTCTAGCTATACATGCCATTATGTGTTTATTTGTTAGTGTGGAGATTTCTGATAGTTAAAAATGTGTTTATTTATAGTGATGGATCACGATCCCAACCGAGCGGTAGCTGATGATCTTGAAAGTGTAGCGCCTGCTCCCGCACAAGGGACAGTGCCGATGGACTCTCAACCTATTGCTAGTAATCAGAATGATGAAGCTAGACAGGCTTTTTATAGCATGATGAATGATTGGTTCAACCAATACATTCGAACTAATACGGCTGTTCCACAACCCCCATTCCCGACTAATACAACCCCTGCACCTGTAATACCTCTGGTAACTGACCAGATAAGGTTAAATAAGCCCCCAATTGACAGAATCCGAAAATACGGGGCTACTGAATTTAAAGCTACAGATAGCGACGATGCCGAGCAAGCTGAATTTTGGTTGGACAACACTACTCGGGTACTTGATGAACTATCTTGCACACCTGATGAATGCCTAAAGTGTACGGTCTCCTTGCTACGTGATTCGCCTACTATTGGTGGAATACGTTGATTCTGTTGCCAGAGAGCAAGTAACTGGGAGTTTTTCCAAACCGAGTTTGAAAAAGTATATCACCGAGATTCATTGATCAAAATGGAAAGAATTTCTTGAACTTAAACAAGGTTCCATGTCGATTCATCGACTATGAACGAAAGTTTGTAAGGCTTAGCCGACGCGCGAGAATGCATTTCTTCGAAGTCGTGATGTGTAAACGTTTGAAGATGGATGAACGATGATATAAAGTCGTATGTTGGCATTTTAGAAATCGGAGAATTTGTGGTACTTGTCGAGCGAGCTTGCAAAGTCAAGAGCTCAAGAAGGAGAAAAGAAAATCGATATGGGAGCAAAGGAGTTTCAGAAGAGATCTTCGGAAAGCCCTTTCAACAGTCATCGAAGAAATTTAGAGATGATTTAGGCCGATCTAGAGACACCTCGGGCTTTTCTAGACGAGATCGTGATCGCCCCGTGAGTACACGAGTCACTTGATGCCAATGTTGGAAATGATCGTCGAGACGAACGCAGTGCCGTGATTGTGGTAAATGGCATTCGGGAGTTGTAGATTCCATGACCGCTCTGTTATAAGTGCGGATCAGTGACCACTTTATTAAAGATTGCCCGAGACTGTCTGAATAGAACGTAAATCAGAGTGGGAAACCGGGTGCTACTACTGCTCGAGGTAGACCATCTAAAAATGCGGGGAACGCTAATGGCGGTCAGAGAGGATCTAGAGATGCTACAACCAGATCTGAGGCTCGCGCTCCTGCTAGAGCTTATGCTATACGCGCACGCGAGGATGCTTCCTCGCCAGATGTTATTACCGGTACTTTCACTCTCTTTGATACTAATGTGATTGCTTTGATTGACCTTGGTTCTACTCATTCTTATATATGTGAGACCTTAATATCTAGTAAGACTTTACCTGTTGAGTCTACTGAGTTCGTAATTCGAGTGTCGAATCCATTGGGTCATTATGTGCTTGTCGACAAGGTGTGTAAGAAATGCCCCTTAATAATCCGAGGCTCCTATTTTCCGGCTGACTTGATGCTTTTACCGTTTGATGAATTTGATATTATTCTTGGGTTGGATTGGTTGAGCGTACATGATGCAGTTGTGAATTGCAAAAGTAAGACTATTGATTTGAGGTGTGCAAATAATGAGATAATCCGAGTTGAGTCTACTATTTTGAATGGATTGCCAACAATAATATCCTCGATGTTAGCTCAAAAATATGTGAGAAAGGGGTGTGAAGCGTACCTTGCATACGTACTTGATAATAAAGAGTCAGAAAAGAGACTTGAATCGGTACAAGTGGTTTGTGAATATCCGGATGTTTTTCCCGAAAAATTACCGGGGTTACCACTTGTTCAGGAGGTAGAGTTTGGCATCGAGCCTGTACCTGGGACTACACCGATTTCAATAGCTCCGTATCGTATGGCACCAACGGAATTGAAAGAATTAAAACTTCGGTTGCAAGAGTTGATGGATAGAGGTTTCGCCGACCGAAGTTTCGGCCTTGGGTGCACCAAGATTGTTTGTGAAAAGAAGGACGGAACCATGAGGTTGTGCATCGACTATCGTCACCGAATAGAGTGACAATAAAGAATAAATATCCGTTATCAGCGTATTGATGATTTGTTTGATCAACTAAAGGAGCCTCGGTGTTTTCAAAGATAGATTTGAGATCGGGTTACTATCGATTCTGGTTCGAGATTCGGATATAACCAAAACCGCTTTCGAGCGAGATACGGTCACTACGAGTTTTTAGTGATGCCGTTTGGGCTCACTAATGCCCCGGCTGTGACATCCCTAAATTGACCCTAGTCGGAAAGTGGTTTCAGGACCACTAAACCGAGTCATGATAATAATTAACCATCATAATTGATGCTCATTATATGTATATATGCATGTGTGAAAATTTCATGTTTGGATTTTGTTAATTGTAAGTGAATTTTTATCAAATAGGACTTATGTGAGAAAATTTAGAAATGTGCTAGGCAAATGTAAGGTGGCCTATTAATACATGTGGGAAAGTGTTGTCCTTGCATGTCAAATTAGCCAAAATGAAGCATGATGGCGGCCATGCTATGGGTGGAAACATGTCTCCAACATGTTAGACTAGTGATGCATGTAGGAAACAATAAAATAAGAAAGTTAGCATTAAAGAAATGGAAAAAAGAAAAGATGATAACAAAAAAAAAAAAGTGTGGATGCTTCCCCCTTGCAGTACATGAGAGAAACAAAAGCAAAGAAAGAAAGAAAAAAAAGGGTGTTCATTCTCTCATTTTCTCCTTGCTTGGCGAATATACTAAGAAGAAAGGGGGAAAAACCTTGAGAAAATCAGCCATGGGAGCTTACTAGACTAAGGTGTTTTGATACAAGAAGGTATGTTTTATGCCACTCTTGAAAATGCATGCATGATTTGGAGGATTGGTTCAAAATTTTCCTTGAATCTCAAATCGAAACTAAGTTGTTAGGTGAGTTAAAATTCGCCATGCATGTTGTTTTCCTTGGTGAGTGTTTTGATGTTGTTGTGATGAAAGCATGGAAATGAGTAAGTTCGAATGTTTAACAAAAGGAAATTTTGTGCCATTGAGTTCTTGTTGTTATGTGTGTGCATGAGTATTCGCCATGCTATAGAATTTATGTTGCAAGATGATTAATGCTTAATGAGATGTATAATAGTACTTGTGAATGAGCTTGAGAGTATTTAAACAATTAGACATGAAAAGGGTGGTAATGAGGCTGAAAAATTGTTGGATGGTTAATTGGGTAAGGAATGAAGCATTCGCCATATAGGGGTACAAATGGGCATAGGTGTTAAATACCTTGTATTGGAAACTTTGATAAATAAGTAGCAATAAATTAAGATGAGATTGAGTAAATTTTCAGCTTAGTTGTGTTAAGTATTCGCAATAACCATAATAATGCATGTGAATGCCGTATGTTTGTGTTTGATGGAGAGGTAAATTGTTTGATTTAGCTCAAGAGCAAAGGGAACTAGATTGGACAAAGGAAAGGAGAAAGCAAACGAGTAGCCGATTTGGAACCGTTCTACCCCAAACAAGGTAAGTCATTAAGCACGATTTGATATTGCTTAAATGATTGTAAAATTTATACAATTGTGTTTAATGGGATGATATATATATATATGAATGAAAATGTATGTGTATGGAGTGATGACATTTGTTGAATGTAAAAGAAATAGTGAAATGTGTAGAAAGTTTGCTTTCGGCACTATGTGTCTTGAACAATACGTGTATCGGTGATGAGATCGGCACTAAGTGTGCGTGTTTCGAAATATATGGCACTAAGTGTGCGTGCTGGAAATATATGGCACTAAGTGTGCAAGCTGGAAAAATACTGACCTTTGGGTGTGCGAGCTCGGAGGGTATGGCAATCGTGTGTGCGGGCTTAAATTACGTGGCACTAAGTGTGCGAAATCGAGTAGTAAGCACTGTGTAAAGCGTTTTAAATATATGGAGGTGTGTCTCCATTGAATTGAGTATGGACAGCGGATCGGGTAAGTACCTCGAGCTCATGACGAATAGAGAATACGTTCATGCTTGGGGTTGAAATTGGTAAGTCTTAAATCTATGTGATGATTGAAATTGTATGGTTGTGCTGGAAAATGAGTTAATGTGTAAAATGCTTGATTATCTTGTTGTGTAGAATATGAAATGTGGATGTATGAATTGGTACGAGATTGGACCGAAAGGTCCGAGGTATTATGGTATAGATTCGATATGGACGAGTACCTAGCCTCATTTGTTGTACATGTAGTAGTAACTTTATCGGTGGATTGATGAATGCTTATGACTTCTGAGTTGTAAACTCACTCGGTGTTTTCTTGTCACCCATTTTAGGTCTCTCGGACTCGTATTGTTTATGCGTGATCGGGACCGTCGTTGAAGTCATCACACGGCTGAAATCTTGTGGTATTGTTTTTGTTGTTGAAGAACATTTGGCATGTATAGGCTATTATATTTTGTCGAATTGTGGGTTGTAAACTTTAAGCCATGTGAAAATGGCCTATGTGGTCGTCGAGTGGGATGCTAGAACCTATAGCCACGAGTCTTAGAAACTCAAATTTTGATAAGGTGGCCATAATTTGTGTCATGTATGATGGATGATTAAGGCCAAGGAAAAATTCATGAAACTGGCATAGTCTACTGCAGTAACTGTTGCGGACAGCAGCAGTGAGATGAGATTGAAAAATAACTAAAAATAGTAGAAGTAGAATTAAATAGTGAGTAAATTATGGAACTGAACCTTGATGAATCTATTTTTATATGGACGAAACGAAACGACCATATGAGCAGTATACTGAGAAATATTAAGGTTCTCGTGAGACAGGGCCAGAACGGTTTCTGGGTCCCCTGTCGCGACTTTGAAAATTTACCATAAATTATCCAGAAATAATTAGGAGTCATGCCTTATATGTAGAGATTCCATTTTGAGTCTAGTTTCATTAGAAACAAACGGTACCAGTATTAAAGCCCTGTACAGAGAGATATTCAAGTTGTAACGTGCGAAGGTCAGAGCAGTCGGTCCCTCTAACATGGGTGAGTTTAACTAATAAACTGTACCAATTGGCCCAACCAAAAATTCTAAAAATAAATCCATGGATGGGTATATGAGTCTAAATTCAGGGAAAATTTACAAAACCAGTTTCCGAGTTTTGAAACTCGAGATATGATTTTTAAGGCGACGGTGACGCAGTTTTCCAGCCTGACTGGTAATGTCAAATTGGTTGGTATCTTGAGAGGGTTTGGCGTTAACCCTCGTGTCCGACAATCGGCGTCGGTCACGAGTTAGGTGTTACAATTTTATTGGTATCAGAGCTATGGTTTAGTCGGTTCTAGGACTACCATAGCGTGTGAGAATCTAGCTATACATGCCAAATTGTTAGCGCTTAATAATGTGATGACTTGACGGTTGGAATTTTTGTTTTGATTAGCAATGGAACCGGGTAGAGAGACCCTTGGCGGATGACGTTGAAAGTGTAGCGGCTACTCCTGCGCAAGGGACACCGCCTGTTGAGCCTCGATCATCCGCGAATAATCAAAATGAAGGGCGAAACAAGCCTTCTTCACCATGATGAATGAGTGGGTCGCGCAATATGCCCGAACCAACCCGGCTGTCCAACCATTCCCAATTTAAATACTCCACCCCAAGAGCCCGCAATGCCTCCGATTACTGATCCTGTGAGGCTGAGTAAACCACCGTGGACTTGATTAGGAAGCGTGGGGCGAGGAGTTCAAGGCCATAATTCTTGATGATGCCGAAAAGGCCGAGTTCGCTCGATAACACCATTAGAGTGTTAGATGAATTGTCATGCACACCGATGAATGTCTTAAGTGTGCTATATCCTTGTTAAGAGACTCACTTACTATTGGTGGAGGACTTTAATTTCCATAGTCCCAAATGAACGAGTTACTTGGGATTTCTTCCAATCCAATTTGAAAGAAATACATTAGTCAACGGTTCATCGATCGAAGCGTAAGGAATTCTTGGAACTCAAGCAAGGCGGATGACCATATCTCAATCTGAACATGAGTTCGTAAGACTTAGTCGGTATGCTCGGAGTGTGTGGCTGATGAGGTTGCGATGTGCAAAAGATTTGAAGAAGGATTGAATGAAGAGTTAAAGTTACTAGTGGGAATTTTAGAGATAAAGGAGTTCGTGACACTAGTCGAACGAGCACGCAAAGCGGAAGAACTTGGGAAGGAGAAGAAGAAGGCTGAATTTGAAGCAAGAGAGGAGGCATCCTCCCCTGACGTTATCACTGGTACTTTTACTCTCTTTGATACTATTGTGATTGCATTGATTGACCCGGCTCTACTCACTCATATGTATGTGAAACCTTAGCATCCAAAGAAGACTCTACTGTTGAGTCTCTGAGTTCGAATTCAGTGTCAAACCCTTTGGGTCAATACGTGCTCGTTGATAAAGTGTGCAAGAGATGCCCCCTAATAATTCGAGAATCCTGTTTTCCGGCCGATCTGATGCTTCTACCATTTAATGAATTCGATGTTATTCTTGGTATGGATTGGTGACCGTACATGATGCAAAGGGTGGATCGCAAAAGGAAAACCATTGATTTGAGGAGTGCAAATAATGAGGTAGTCCGAGTCGAGTCTACTGATTTAAAAGGAGCGCCAGCGATAATATCTTCTATGACCGCTCGGAGGTGTAACACCCCTAACTCGTGACCGACGCCGGTGTCGGACACGAGGGGTTAACGAGACAAATCCTCTTAAAGTACCGACCAATTTGGCATTTCTGGACAGGCTGGAAAACTGCGTCACCGTCGCCTTAAAAATCATATCTCGAGTTCCAAAACTCGGAAACTGGTTTCGTAAATTTTCCCTGAATTTAGACTCATATACCCATCCATGGATTTATTTTTAGAATTTTTGGTTGGGCCAATTAGTACAGTTTATTATTTAAAGTCACCCATGTTACAGGGATCGACTGCTCTGATCTCCGCGCGTTACAACTTGAATATCTTTCTGTACAGGGCTTTAATACTGGTGCCGTTTGTTTCTAATGAAACTAGACTCAAAATGGAATCTGTACATATAAGGCATGACTCCTAATTCTTTCTGGATAATTTATGGTAAATTTTCAAAGTCACGACAGGGGACCCAGAAATCGTTCTGGCCCTGTCTCACGAGAACTTTAATATTTCCCAGTATACTGCTCATATGGTCGTTTCGTTTCGTCCATATAAAAATAGATTCATCAAGGTTCAGTTCCATAATTTACTCGCTATTTAATTCTACTTCTACTATTTTTAGTGATTTTTCAATCTCATCTCACTGCTGCTGTCCGCAACAGTTACTGCAGTAGACTATGCCAATTTCATGAATTTTTCCTTGGCCTTAATCATCCATCATACATGACACAAATTATGGCCACCTTAACAAAATTTGAGTTTCTAAGACTCGTGGCTATAGGTTCTAGCATCCCACTCGACGACCACATAGGCCATTTCACATGGCTTAAAGTTTACAACCCACAATTCGACAAAATATAATAGCCTATACATGCCAAATGTTCTTCAACAACAAAAAACAATACCACAAGATTTCAGCCGTGTGATGACTTCAACGACGGTTACGAGCGCACGCAACAATCGAGTCCAAGAGACCTAAAATGGGTGACAAGAAAACACCGAGTGAGTTTACAACTCAGTAAGTCATAAGCATTAAATCAATCCAATCGATAAAGTTACTACTACATGTACAACAAATGAGGCTAGGTACTCGTCCATATCGAATCTATACCATAATACCTCGAACCTTTCGGTCCAATCTCGTACCAATTCATACATCCACATTTCATATTCTACACAACAAGATAATCAAGCATTTTACACATTAACTCAATTTCCAGCACAACCATACAATTTCAATCATCACATAGATTTAAGGCTTACCAAATTCAACCCCGAGCATGAACATATTTTCTATTCGTCAAGAGCTCGAGGTACTTACCCGATCCGCTGTCCGGGATTAGCTCGATAATGTCGCACACTCAGTGCCAATTGTAATGCAAGAACATATAGTGAATCCGCACACTTAGTGCTATATGTATTCAACTCGCACACTTAGTGCTATATAATCAAACTCGCACACTTAGTGCTGTACAATTTAAACCCGCACACTTAGTGCCAATCTTGTCACCGTGTCCATTTATACCCGCACACTTAGTGCCGAGACCAATACCTTATGTATTTTGCTGCCTTTATACATTCAACAATGGCATCATTCCATACACATACATTTCCATTTACACACCAACTCATTTAAACACATTTGCATATATATATTGATCATTTAAATCAACACCAAATATACGCTTAATGACTTACCTTGTGTTGGGTAAAACAGTCCAAGTCGGCTACTCGATGACCTTCGTCTTTCCCTTGCTTGATTCTCCTCTTTAACTCCTTGAGCTTAATCAATAAATCAACTAGTTTAACCCTCTTGCTAAACATTCATAATTCAATTACACATGCATATGTATGTTTGTATATTCGCAACCATCCTCACTTATTACCCATTTGGTCAACAATCTAAGCCAAGATAAGGCTTCAATATGGTTGCCTCTAACCGAATACATGCACACCAATCTACTTCCTTTGGCTGAATATGCATGTCTATGTGGAGGCTAATTTTACACTTAATACTACACAAAAAAACAGCATACATTTTCCTAATTAACGATTACATATTGTAGTTCTATACACATCTCTCATTTATTTCATAACCAAACAACATCACAAGCAAATAGACACCTTAAAATAGTATACATGTCATACCAATTCATCATGTGCAAACATATATTCATGTAGGTGCAATGGCGAATTCTCAAGTGGCTTATATCCAAATATACACACATATCCAAAGCTTAAATCTTACTTACCATGCAACATGCATGAATCATACTTATGGATACAACATGGCGAATACCACAACACCATACCGTTTCAATTTGGTCATGGTTAAACAAAGAACTTAGTATCTCATTCAAAAATGCTAAAAGAAAATCTAAGAATCCTCAATCTACCATCACATGAATCATTATCAAGCTTGATATTTAGCATGCAATGGCATTAACACCATATTCACTTTGGCGAATTTCATTCCCATGACATAACAAAGATTTGAACCATGGGCTAACAAGAACATCAAGCTAGCAACTAAAATATACATGAATCTCATGGCAAAACATCAAACTTACCTTAATCTAGGTACAAGTATGGCCAAACCTCCTCCTAAACCTCTTCCAAACCAACATGAAACAAGAATTCCTTCCTTCCTCCTTAGAATTTTCAGCCCAAAGGAAATGAAAATGATGAACAAAAATTCTTCTTTCTTTCTCCACACTCACGGCAACAAGGGCATCCAAGCTCATCTTTCTCTTTTTTTTTCATTTTTTATGCTTATTTTATTATAATACTTCCTACATAACTCACTAGCCAAACATGTTGGAAACATGTTTTCCTTGCCCATCATGCCCACCTTGGCAGGCCACTATAGTCAAATTTGGGGAATTTGACATGCAAGGACAACATTTCCTAGTGTGCATCAATAGACCACTTCCACATTTGCCTATCTCAATTCTAAATTTTCTCACACAAGTCCTTTCTAGTGAAATTCACCTTTATAACACTAAATCAATCATCATAAAATGTCATACATGAGCACACATATTATAGGCATCAAAATAAATTTTAATTATTTTATGCCTCGGTTTTATGGTCCCGAAACCACATTCCGACTAGGGTCAATTTTGGGTCATGTTACAGAGGTATGTGAAAAGGGTGTGAAACATACCTTGCGTATGTGTTTGGAAGTAAAGAGACGGAAAGGAAACTCGAATCGGTACCAGTGGTTTGTGAGTATTCAGATGTTTTTCCCGAGGAGTTACGGGATTGCCACCGGTTCGAGAAGTGGAATTCGACATCGGTTGTACCGTACTACGCCGATTTCAATAGCCCCGTGATCGTATGGCATTAATGTAATTAAAGGAATTGAAGGTTCAATTGCAAGAATTGACGGATAGAGGTTTCGCTCGACCGAAGTTTTTCTCCATAGGCGACCTGTATTGTTTGTGAAGAAGAAGGACGGAACCATGAGGTTGTGCATCGACTATCGTCAACTCAATAAAGTGACGATAAAGAATAAATATCCATTGCCACGAATTGACGATTTGTTTGATCAATTAAAGGGAGCCTCGGTGTTTTCAAAGGTAGATTTGAGGTCGGGTACTATCGGTTGAGGGTCCGAGATCGGACATACCCAAAACCGCTTTTAGAGCGAGTACAGGTCACTCACGAATTCTTGGTGATGCCGTTTGGGCTCACTAATGCCCTACGGTGTTTATGGATTTAATGAATAGAATTTTCAGGCCATACTTGGATCGGTTCGTAGTTGTATTTATCGATGACATTTTGGTCTATTCGAGAGATGAAATGAACATCTTGAACACTTGAGGCTAGTGTTGCAAATCTTACGAGATAAGCGATTATACATAAAGTTCAAGAAATGTGAATTTTGGTTGAAAGAGGTTAGTTTTTTGGGGCACGTGGTGTCCGTGATCGATGTCGGGTGGACCGAACAAAATTTTGGCCATAGTCGATTGGAAACCACCAAGGAATGTTACGAAGTTAGGAGCTTTTTGGGGCTTGCGGTTATTACCGACGATTCGTAAAAGGTTTCTCGACGATAGCCACGCCAATGACGAAGCTTACTCCAAAAGGATGTTAAGTTCGAATGGGCGGAGAAATGTCGAAAAAGTTTCGATCAACTGAAAGCTTATTTGATGAAGCCCCAATTCTAGTGCAACCCGAATCGGGCAAAGAGTTTGTCATTTATAGTGACGCATCCCTACTTGGGTTGGGTTGCGTATTGATGCAAGAAGGGCGAGTTGTGGCCTATCGTCGAGACAATTAAAGCCACATGAGAAAAATTATCCAACCCATGATCTCGAATTGGTGCCTTCGTGTTCGCCTTAAAGATATGGCGACATTCCTTATTTGGTGAGAAGTGCCATGTGTATTCGGATCACAAAAGTCTCAAATATTTGATGACTCAGAGAGACTTAAATCTGCGACAAAGGCGATGGCTCGAGTTGTTAAAAGATTATGAACTCGTCATTGATTATCACCCGGAAAGGCTAATGTGGTTGCGGATGCCTTAAGTCGGAAATCACCGCTTGATTCTGACGATGAATGTACACTTGTCTATTCTACCCGACAATGTGTTAGTAGCCGAATTAAAGGCCAAACCATTATTGGCTCATCAAATTCAGGAAGCTCAGAAAGTTGATGAGGAGTTGCTTGCAAAACGGGTTGAGTGTGTTCTGAACAAGGAATCAAAGTTTCAAATTGATGATGACGATTGTTTGAGGTTCAGAAGTAGTCTGTGTGTTCCAAAGAATTCGGAACTTATTTCGATAATTCTAAATGAAGCCCATTGTAGTCGAATGTCAATCCACCCGGGTAGTACTAAAATGTACAATGACACAAACGCCAATTTTGGTGGCCGGTATGAAACGAGACATTTCGAATTTGTTTCAAGGTGTCGATATGTCAACAAGTGAAAGCGGAACATCAAGTGCCATCGGGATTACTTGACCGATCATGATACCGAATGGAAATGGGATCGAGTAACAATGGACTTTGTGTGCAGGTTACCATTGACTCGAAATAAGAAAGACTCGGTTTGGGTCATTGTTGATAGATGACCAAGTCTGCTCATTTTATCCTGTCCACGGATTTTACGCTCGATAAGTTGGCGAATTATCGTCTCCCAAATTGTTCGATTGCATGGGGTACCTATTTCTATCGTGTCGGATAGAGACCCAAGATTTACGTCGCGGTTTTGGAAGAAATTGCAAGAGGCTTTGGGTACCAAACGCATTTTAGCACTTTTCACCCCAAACCGATGGTCAATCCGAACGGATAATTCAAATACTCGAGGATATGTTGAGATGTTGCATCCTTGAGTTTAGTGGTTCATGGAACAGTATCGCCTTTGATTGAATTCGCTACAACAATAGCTTTCAATCAAGTATTAAGATGGCGCCTTACGAGGCTTTATACTATCGTAAATGCCGTACCCATTATTCTGGTGAACTTAGTGAAGGTAAATTCTTGAGGTTGATTTGGTTAAGGATGCCGAGCAAAAGTTCGAGTAATTCGTGAAAATTTGAAAGTCGCCGGATCGCCAAAAGTCGTATGCGGTTTGAAAAGAAAAGATATTGAATATCGGGTTGGAGACAAGGTCTTTCTCAAAGTTTCACCTTGGAAGAAGGTGCTTAGATTTGGTCGTAAGGGCAAATTGAGTCCGAGGTTCATCGGGCCATATGAAGTATCCGAACGAATTGGGCCGATCGATATCGATTAATTTTGCCCCGAGCTCGAAAGGATTCTAACGTTTTCATGTCTCGATGCTTGACGATATAGGTCTGATCCATCGCGTAATTGCTCCATCCGAGATTGAGATTCAGCCTAATTTGAGCTATGAGAGGAACCGGTTCACATTATGAGGCGTGAAGTAAAAGAGTTGCTAATAGGAAAATCCCGTTAGTGAAGGTGTTGTGGCATAAACACGGAATGGAAGAAGCCACTTGGGAACTTGAGGACTCTATGAAAGAGCGATACCCGAGCCTATTTACCGGTAAGATTTTCGGGGACGAAAATTTCTTAAGTGGGGGAGAGTTGTGACATCCCTAAATTGACCCTAGTCGGAAAGTGGTTTCGGGACCACTAAACCGAGTCATAATAATAATTAACCATCATAATTGATGCTCATTATATGTATATATTTATGTGTGAAAATTTCATGTTTGGATTTTGTTAATTGTAAGTGAATTTTTATCAAATAGGACTTATGTGAGAAAATTTAGAAATGTGCTAGGCAAATGTAAGGTGGCCTATTACTACATGTGGGAAAGTGTTGTCCTTGCATGTCAAATTAGCCAAAATGAAGCATGATGGCCGGCCATGCTATGGGTGGAAACATGTCTCCAACATGTTAGACTAGTGATGCATGTAGGAAACAATAAAATAAGAAAGTTAGCATTAAAGAAATGGAAAAAAGAAAATGATGATAACAAAAAAAAAAAGAGTGTGGATGCTTTCCCCCCTTGCAGTACATGAGAGAAACAAAAGCAAAGAAAGAAAGAACAAAAAGGGTGTTCATTCTCTCATTTTCTCCTTGCTTGGCGAATATACTAAGAAGAAAGGGGGGAAAAGCTTGAGAAAATCAGCCATGGGAGCTTACTAGACTAAGGTGTTTTGATACAAGAAGGAATGTTTTATGCCACTCTTGAAAATGCATGCATGATTTGGAGGATTGGTTCAAAATTTTCCTTGAATCTCAAATCGAAACTAAGTTGTTAGGTGAGTTAAAATTCGCCATGCATGTTGTTTTCCTTGGTGAGTGTTTTGATGTTGTTGTGATGAAAGCATGGAAATGAGTAAGTTTGAATGTTTAACAAAAGGAAATTTTGTGCCATTGAGTTCTTGTTGTTATGTGTGTGCATGAGTATTCGCCATGCTATAGAATTTATGTTGCAACATGATTAATGCTTAATGAGATGTATAATAGTACTTGTGAATGAGCTTGAGAGTATTTAAACAATTAGACATGAAAAGGGTGGTAATGAGGCTGAAAAATTGTTGGATGGTTAATTGGGTAAGGAATGAAGCATTCGCCATATGGGGTACAAATGGGCATAGGTGTTAAATACCTTGTATTGGAAACTTTGATAAATAAGTAGCAATAAATTAAGATGAGATTGAGTAAATTTTCAGCTTAGTTGTGTTAAGTATTCACAATAACCATAATAATGCATGTGAATGCCGTATGTTTGTGTTTGATGGAGAGGTAAATTGTTTGATTTAGCTCAAGAGCAAAGGGAACTAGATTGGACAAAGGAAAGGAGAAAGCAAACGAGTAGCCGATTTGGAACCGTTCTACCCCAAACAAGGTAAGTCATTAAGCACGTATTTGATATTGCTTAAATGATTGTAAAATTTATACAATTGTGTTTAATGGGATGATATATATATATATGAATGAAAATGTATGTGTATGGAGTGATGACATTTGTTGAATGTAAAAGAAATAGTGAAATGTGTAGAAAGTTTGCTTTCGCACTATGTGTCTTGAACAATACGTGTGTACGGTGATGAGATCGGCACTAAGTGTGCGTGCTGGAAATATATGGCACTAAGTGTGCGTGCTGGAAATATATGGCACTAAGTGTGCAAGCTGGAAAAATACTAAGACCGGGTGTGCGAGCTCGGAGGGTATGGCAATTTGTGTGCGGGCTTAAATTACGTGGCACTAAGTGTGCGAAATCGAGTAGTAAGCAATGTGTGTGCGTATTTTAAATATATGGAGGTGTGTCTCCATTGAATTTAGTATGGACAGCGGATCGGTAAGTACCTCGAGCTCATGACGAATAGAGAATACGTTCATGCTTGGGGTTGAAATTGGTAAGCCTTAAATCTATGTGACGATTGAAATTGTATGGTTGTGCTGGAAAATGAGTTAATGTGTAAAAATGCTTGATTATCTTGTTGTGTAGAATATGAAATGTGGATGTATGAATTGGTGCAGATTGGACCGAAAGGTCCGAGGTATTATGGTATAGATTCGATATGGACGAGTACCTAGCCTCATTTGTTGTACATGTAGTAGTAACTTTATCGATGGATTGATGAATGCTTATGACTTACTTGAGTTGTAAACTCACTCGGTGTTTTCTTGTCACCCATTTTAGGTCTCTCGGACTCGTATTGTTTGCGTGATCGGGACCGTCGTTGAAGTCATCACACCGGCTGAAATCTTGTGGTATTGTTTTGTTGTTGAAGAACATTTGGCATGTATAGGCTATTATATTTTGTCGAATTGTGGGTTGTAAACTTTAAGCCATGTGAAAATGGCCTATGTGGTCGTCGAGTGGGATGCTAGAACCTATAGCCACGAGTCTTAGAAACTCAAATTTTGATAAGGTGGCCATAATTTGTGTCATGTATGATGGATGATTAAGGCCAAGGAAAAATTCATGAAAGCGGCATAGTCTCTGCAGTAACTGTTGCGGACAGCAGCAGTGAGATGAGATTGAAAAATCACTAAAAATAGTAGAAGTAGAATTAAATAGTGAGTAAATTATGGAACTGAATCTTGATGAATCTATTTTTATATGGATGAAACGAAACGACCATATGAGCAGTATACTGAGAAATATTAAGGTTCTCGTGAGACAGGGCCAGAACGGTTTCTGGGTCCCCTGTCACGACTTTGAAAATTTACCATAAATTATCCAGAAAGAATTAGGAGTCATGCCTTATATGTACAGATTCCATTTTGAGTCTAGTTTCATTAGAAACAAACGGTACCAGTATTAAAGCCCTGTACAGTGAGATATTCAAGTTGTAACGCGCGAAGGTCAGAGCAGTCGGTCCCTGTAACATGGGTGACTTTGACTAATAAACTGTACCAATTGGCCCAACCAAAAATTCTAAACATAAATCCATGGATGGGTATATGAGTCTAAATTCAGGAAAATTTACGAAACCAGTTTCGAGTTTTGAAACTCGAGATATGATTTTAAGGCGACGGTGACGCAGTTTTCCAGCCTGACTGGTAATGTCAAATTGGTTGGTATCTTGAGAGGGTTTGGCCGTTAACCCCTCGTGTCCGACACCGGCGTCGGTCACGAGTTAGGGGTGTTACACCGGCGGTATTTATGGATTTGATGAATCGAATCTTCAGACCGTATTTGGATCAGTTTGTAGTTGTGTTTACCGATGATATTTTGGTCTATTCGGAAAATGAAACCAAACATGCTGAGCACCTGAGATTAGTGTTGCAGATTTTACGGGATAAGCAGTTATATGCTAAGTTCGGTAAATGTGAGTTCTGGTTGAGAGAAGTTAGCTTTTTGGGACATGTGGTATCTGCATCGGGTATTCGAGTTGATCCGAGCAAAATTTCAGCCATAATTAATCTGGAAGCCTCAGAAACATTACCGAGGTTCGAGCTTTTGGGACTTGCTTTACTACGGACAATTTGTAAAGGGTTTCTCGATGATAGCCACACCAATGACGAAACTACTTGAAAAGATGTTAAGTTTGAATGGACGAAAAATGTCGAAAAGTTTCGATCAACTAAAAGCTTATTTGATGAAGCTCCAAGATTAGTGCATTAAATCGTGCAAAGAGTTTGTCATTCTGATGATGCATCCTTACTTGGGTTGGGTTGTGTATTGATGCAAGAAGGTCGAGTTGTAGCTTATGCATCGAGGCAATTGAAGCCACATGAGAAAAATTATCCAACCCATGATCTCGAATTAGCTGCCATTGTGTTCGCTTTGAAAATATGGCGACATTACTTATTTGGTGAGAAGTGCCATGTATTTTCGGATCACAAAAGTCTCAAATATTTGATGACTTAAAGAGATTTGAATCTGCGACAAAGACGTTGGCTTGAGTTGTTAAAAGATTATAAACTTGTCATTGACTATCACCCGGGAAAGGCTAATGTGGTTGCGGATGCTTTAAGTCGTAAATCACTGTTTGCTTTACGAGCGATGAATGTACACTTGTCTGTTCTATCCGATAATGTGTTAGTAGCAGAATTAAAGGCTAAACCATTATTGATTCATCAAATTCGTGAAGCTCAGAAAGTCGATGATGAATTAGTTGCAAAATGGGCTGAATGTGTTTCGAACATGGAATCAGAGTTTCAAATTGATGATGACGATTGTTTGAGGTTCAGAAGTCGTTTGTGTGTTCCAAGAAATTCAGAACTTATTTTGATGATTCTGAACGAAGCTCATTGTTGCCGAATGTCAATTCACCCGGGGAGTACGAAAATGTACAACGATCTGACACGTCAGTTTTGGTGGCATGGTATGAAACGAGACATTTCCGATTTTGTTTCGAAGTGTTTAATATGTCAACAAGTGAAAGCGGAACATCAAGTGCCTACAGGTTTACTTCAGCCGATCATGATACCTGAATGGAAATGGGATCGAGTCGTGATGGATTTTGTATCTGGGTTGCCATTGTCGGCAACTAAGAAAGATGCGATTTGGGTTGTTGTTGATAGACTGACTAAGTCGGCTCTTTTTATTCCCGTACGTACGGATTACTCATTGGATAAACTAGTTGAATTGTATGTTTCTCAAATTGTAAAACTACACGGGGTACCTATTTCTATTGTGTCGGATAGAGATCCGAGATTCACCTCGCGATTTTGGAAGAAATTGCAAGAAGCTTTGGGTACCAAGTTGCATTTTAGCACCGCTTTTCATCCCCAGACCGATGGTCAATCTGAGCGGATAATTCAGATACTCGAGGATATGTTGAGATGTTGCATCCTTGAGTTTAGTGGTTCATGGGAGCGGTATTTACCTTTGATTGAATTTGCTTACAACAATAGTTTTCAATCAAGTATTAAGATGGCGCCTTACGAAGCTTTGTACGGTCGTAAATGTCGTACACCATTGTTTTGGACCGAGCTCGGTGAAAGTAAAATTTTCAGAGTTGATTTGATTAAAGATGCTGAACAGAAAGTAAAAGTAATCCGTGAAAGTCTGAAGGCAGCCTCAGAACGTCAAAAGTCGTACGCGGATTTGAAACGAAAAGACATTGAGTATCAAGTGGGAGATAAAGTGTTCCTTAAAGTTTCACCTTGGAAAAAGATACTCAGATTTGGCCGTAAGGGAAAACTGAGTCCGAGGTTCATAGGGCCGTATGAAATATCCGAACGAGTTGGTCCAGTGGCATATAGATTGACTTTACCCCCTGATCTCGAAAGGATTCACAATGTTTTTCATGTTTCGATGCTTCAACGTTATAGATCTGATCCTTCGCACATAATTAATCCCTCCGAGGTTGAAATTCAATCCGATATGAGTTATGAAGAAGAACCGATACGTATCCTAGCTCGTGAAGTGAAAAAGTTGCGAAATAAAAGGGTTCCGTTAGTAAAGGTGTTATGGCTCAAACACGGGATCGAAGAAGCTACTTGGGAAACTGAGAACTCTATGAAAGAACGTTACCCAAACCTATTTACTGGTAAGATTTTCGGGGACGAAAATTTTTTAAAGTGGGGGAGAGTTGTGATAGCCCTAATGTGACCCTAGTCGGAAAGTGGTTTCGGGGCCACAAAACCGAGTCATAAAAATAATTAACCGTCATATTTGATGCTTATTATATGTATATATGCATGTGTGAAAATTTCATGTTTGAATTCTGTTAATTGTAAGTGAATTTTATTAAATAGGACTTGTGTGAGAAAATTTAGAAATGTGCTAGGCAAAAGTTAAAGTGGCCTATTGATGCATGTTAGAAAATGCTTTTCCTTGCATGTCAAATTACCCAAAACTTTAGGTAGTGGCCGGCCATGCAATGGGTTAAACATATTATAAACATTTTGTGTTAATGTGTTATGTTAAAAATAATAAAATAGAAGGTTGGTAATAAAGTAATGAAAAGGGAGGGGTGATGAAAACAAAGTTGTTTAATCCATGCTCCTCCATTGCCGTGAATTGAAGGAAGAAAGAAGAGGAGGTTCGGTCACTTGGAGCTTAAGGGAGGTTAGTCATTTGTGTTAGATTTTCTTTAAACTTTAAGCTTGTTTCTAGTTAATTAGCTAGTTTCTTTCATAACCCATGTCAAAATTATGAAAATCTTGGTGATGGTTTGAGCATTCGGTTTTAGTTATTAAAAGATGAGATTGGGTTATGGTTTTTATGTTTTATGAAGAATTGTTGAAGAGAAGGGTTTTAGTTAGTCAAATGATAAATTCTAATGTTCATGAGTACAATGACCAAACATAGATTTGTCTAATGAATTGAACAAATGCCGTGTGAGTGATTGAAATGAATGAGTTGGAGGTTGGATCATATTAAGATTCGGCTTTGCACATAAATATTAAGAGTTTGATATTTTTATGATTTTTGGAAGGTAAATAAGGTTATACTCAAGTTAAATACAATATTATGGCTGATTTGTGTTTAGTGAGTTTCGGCCAAGGACTTTATGTGCATTCGGTTCAAGTAGAGTAAACGTGACGGGTAGAAAATGGTTGTCAATTGAGATAGTTCAAGGTATTTGTAAGTAGTTTGAATAAATGAACAATAATAATAATAAATCATCTAGTGAATTGGTGTAATTGCCGAATTTGAACTAGAAAGTTATTGAGTAATGTTTGTATGTTAAGTGATAGAATAGAGCGAATGCTTGGAATGTGATATGTATGAATTATAGGTTGGATTAAAGGCTGTTATATTGCCTTATCATTTTCGGGAATGTGCTATGTCAAAGAAATTGAGGGTTGATGTTTAAGTAAGGTAAGTATAGGTATATTTGGCTTGTAGTTTTATAAATGTGATATGAGTATTTTGTTTTGTAAATGAGTAGTAAGTATGTTAAGAATGATTCTAAAATGTATATGGATGCCGTATGATTGTGTTTGATTGGGAAGTAAATTGTTTGATTTAGCTCAAGAGCTTAGAGGATCAAAGTTGGATAAGGGAAAGGAAAAACTGGTCGAGTAGCCGTTGAAATCGTTCGACAACATCCGAGGTAAGTTTTCGAGTAATGAAACTTAGTTTATGATTTGATTAAGTCATGACATATAAGCATAACAAATAAACGGTGATATAATGATTCTACTTGAATTGTATATTGAGGTGATTAGTTTATACCTATGACAGGTAGCCGAATGTGTATAGAGATCATGTTATAAAGCAAATCAAAATCATGCTCTTTGTATGTGGCTATTGAGCCGAAAATGGTAATGGTTGATAAGCGTCTTGTGTTTGAATTCTAGTTATGATAATGAAATATGGATGTGTCATGATTTATTGGTATATGTGCTTGATTATTCGGATGATATCCGGGCTAAGTCCCGAAGGCATTTGTGCAAGTTACTATATCCGGGCTAAGTCCCGAAGGCATTTGTGCAAGTTACTATATCCAGGCTAAGTCCCGAAGGCATTTGTGCTAGTGACTATATCCGGGCTAAGTCCCGAAGGCATTCATGCTAGTGACTATATCCGGGCTAAGACCCGAAGGCATTTGTGCGAGTTGCTATGTCCGCTAAATCAAGATACTTGGGTTTGGAAGCGAGCGATCTTGCTGTAATAATTTCAATTAATACGCTCATAAAATACAAACTGTGACATCCCTAAATCGACCCTAGTCGGAAAGTGGTTTCGGGACCACTAAACCGAGTCATAATAATAATTAACCATCATAATTGATGCTCATTATATGTATATATGCATGTGTGAAAATTTCGTGTTTGGATTTTGTTAATAGTAAGTGAATTTTTATCAAATAGGACTTATGTGAGAAAATTTAGAAATGTGCTAGGCAATTGTAAGGTGGCCTATTAATACATGTGGGAAAATAGTTGTCCTCGCATGTCAAATAACCCACTTCCTAAGGTGAGTGGCCGCCATGACAAGAATATGGGCAAGGGAACATGTTTCCAACATGTTTAGTTAGTGGATTATGTAGAAAAAATAAAGAAATGAAAAAAAATGAGCATGGATGCCCCCCTTTGTTGCCGTGAGTAGAGGAAAAGAAAGGAAAAAAATTGTTCATCCATTCTCAAAATCTTGGCTGAAAATACTAAGGGAAAAAGGAAGGATTTTTGCTTCATGCTTGGTTTAGAAGAGAACTAGAAGGAGATTTGGTCATACTTGTGTCAAGATTAAGGTATGTTTGAGGTTGTGTCATGAGATTCATGCATGTTTTAGTTACTAACTTGATGTTCATGTTAGCCCATGGTTCAAATCCTTGTTATGCCATGGAAATGGTATTTGGCCAAGGTTGATATTGTGTTAAAGCCATTGCATGCTAAATGTGAAGCTTGTTGATGATACATGTAATGATGGATTGACTACTCTTGAAATTTCTTTTAGCATTCTTGAGTAAGACATGGAGTTTTCTTTGTTTAACCATGACCAAAAATTGAAAGGGGATGGTGTGGGATGTATTCGCCATGGCATGCTCATAAGTGCGATTTATGCTTGTTGCATGATAGGTAAAAATTTGTGTTTTGATATACGTGTATATGTGTTTGTACATGATGTTACAAATGGATGTGAAAATATATGCTAGATTGGGAAAATTTGATTAAATGTTCATGAGATGAAAGTAGGTGATTAAAAGATGTTAGTTGACATTGTACATATATATATATTCGCCATTAAAGTGAGTATGTAGGTAATGTTGAATCAAGTTTTGGTGCATATTCGGTTAGGTGTATAATCGACCAAATGGGCGATTAGTAAGAATGGTTGCCGAATATACAAGCATACATATGCATGTGTAGTTGAATTATGAATGTTTAGCAAGATGGTTAAACTAGTGATTTATTGATTAAGCTCAAGGAGTTAAAGAAGGAGAATCAAGCAAGGGAAAGACGAAGGTCATCGAGTAGCCGACTTGGAACTATTTTACCCAACACGAGGTAAGTCATTAAGCACGATTTGATATTGCTTAAATGATTGTAAAATTTATGCAATTGTGTTTAATGGGATGATATATATATATAAATGAAAATGTATGTGTATGGAGTGATGACAATTGTTGAATGTAAAAGAAATAGTGAAATGTGTAGAAAGTTTGCTTTCGGCACTAAGTGTCTTGCAATACGTGTGTACGGTGACGAGATTGGCACTAAGTGTGCGTGCTGGAAATATATGGCACTAAGTGTGCATGCTGGAAATATATGGCACTAAGTGTGCGAGCTCGAAGGGCATGGCACTATGTGTGCGGGCTTAAATCGCATGGCACTAAGTGTGCGAAATCGAGTATTAAGCACCGTGTTCTGCGTACTCTATATATATATATAAATATCTCCAATCGAACAATTATATGGAGGGTGTGTCTCCATCGAGTGAGTATGGACAGCGGATCGGGTAAGTACCTTGAGCTCATGACGAATAGGTAATACGTTCATGCTTGGGGTTGAATTTGGTAAGCCTTAAATCTATGTGATGATTGAAATTGTATGGTTGTGCTGGAAAATGAGTTAATGTGTAAAAATGCTTGATTATCTTGTTGTGTAGAATATGAAATGTGGATGTATGAATTGGTGCGAGATTGGACCGAAAGGTCCGAGGTATTATGGTATAGATTCGATATGGACGAGTACCTAGCCTCATTTGTTGTACATGTAGTAGTAACTTTATCGGTGGATTGACGAATGCTTATGACTTACTGAGTTGTAAACTCACTCGGTGTTTTCTTGTCACCCATTTTAGGTCTCTTGGACTCGTATTGTTGCGTGCTCGAACCGTCGTTGAAGTCATCACACCGGCTGAAATCTTGTGGTATTGTTTTTGTTGTTGAAGAACATTTGGCATGTATAGGCTATTATATTTTGTCGAATTGTGGGTTGTAAACTTTAAGCCATGTGAAAATGGCCTATGTGGTCGTCGAGTGGGATGTTAGAACCTATAGCCACGAGTCTTAGAAACTCAAATTTTGTTAAGGTGGCCATAATTTGTGTCATGTATGATGGATGATTAAGGCCAAGGAAAATTCATGAAATTGGCATAGTCTACTGCAGTAACTGTTGCGGACAGCAGCAGTGAGATGAGATTGAAAAATCACTAAAAATAGTAGAAGTAGAATTAAATAGTGAGTAAATTATGGAACTGATCCTTGATGAATCTATTTTATATGGACGAAACGAAACGACCATATGAGCAGTATACTGGGAGATATTAAAGTTCTCGTGAGACAGGGCCAGAACGATTTCTGGGTCCCCTGTCGCGACTTTGAAAATTTACCATAAATTATCCAGAAAGAATTAGGAGTCATGCCTTATATTTACAGATTCCATTTTGAGTCTAGTTTCATTAGAAACAAACGGCACCAGTATTAAAGCCCTGTACAGAAAGATATTCAAGTTGTAACGCGGAGGTCAGAGCAGTCGATCCCTGTAACATGGGTGACTTTAACTAATAAACTGTACCAATTGGCCCAACCAAAAATTCTAAAAATAAATACATGGATGGGTATATGAGTCTAAATTCAGGGAAAATTTATGAAACCAGTTTCCGAGTTTTGGAACTCGAGATATGATTTTTAAGGCGACGGTGACGCAGTTTTCCAGCCTGTCCAGAAATGCCAAATTGGTCGGTACTTTAAGAGGATTTGTCTCGTTAACCCCTCGTGTCCGACACCGGCGTCGGTCACGAGTTAGGGGTGTTACACAAACGATAAGGTATGTTTCGTATATGCATCGGAAAGGTTGATTCCTTTCAAATAGTACTCGCTCAATTGATTAACAAGCTTCCAGCCTCTAGTTAGGTTTGATATCCTATGTATAAATATATTGGTTGAAGCGTGAAGAAATTATGATTTTGAGAATGTGCATATATGAAATTATTCATTTAGTCATATGAACGCTATACTTTAGTCGTAAATAATTTCGTTACTCAAAACTTACTAAGCATTAAATGCTTATTTCGTTTCTTTAATTCTCTGTTTTATAGATTTTTGTTCGTCAGCTATCGGACTCGGGACTGTCGAAGTCGAAGTTGTCCAAACTATCTAAGCCCTTTTGGTACTCTTTTAGTTAAACGTTGATAATGGCATGTATAGGACTAACCTTTGTTGTTAATCAAGTACCTTTGGTAATGTGTATATATATTCGGATAGACATGCGAAAATGGCTTAAATATTTTGAGCATAGTATTAAAATCATTTTGTATATATATGGTTTTTGAGAGGTGTGGAAATGTTCGGCAATGATTAGCCATTGGAATGGTTAATCACGATCATATTTGGTGCTATGTATGTCAAATGGCTAGTTGAATCATGGAAACTATGAAATAGGTGAAATTTACCTAAAAATAGATGCTGACAGCAGCAGTGATGTGAGTTTGAAAATTCACTAAAAATAGTATGAATGTAATTAAATAATGAATAAATTACGCAATCGGACCTTGATGAATCTATTTTCATATGGAAGAAGCAAAACAACCATATGAGCCGTACTTTATGAGATGTTTAAGTTTTCATGAAACAGGGCCAGAGCGATTACTGGATCCCCTGTTCTGACTTTGGAAATTTACCATAAATTAACCAGAGATAATTAGAAGTCATGCTTTATATGTACGGATTCCTTTTTGAGTCTAGTTTCATTATAAACAAACGACATATGTATTGAAGCCCTGTACAGGGAGATATCTAAGTTGTAATGCATGAAGGTCAGAGTAGTCGAACCCTGAAACAGGGGAGACTTTAACTAATAAACTGTACTAATTGGCCTGACCAAAAATTCTAGAAAAAAATTTTTAGATGGATATATAAGTCTAGTTTCAGGGAAAATTTATGGAATCAGATTTCGAGTTTTGGAACTCGAGATATGATTTTTAAGGTGACAGTGAGACATTTAGCCAGCTTATCTGGAAATTTTAAAATGAACTGTGTAAATAAATGAATTAAGTCCGTTAACACCTCGTGTCCGACTCCGGAAACGGTCTCGGGTACGGGGCGTTACATCATCATTAATCACTTCACTTTGCTTAAGGGCCCATGTTAAAACACAATCAAATCTGAAGGGGCGATATGTTCAAAGATGCATTACAAATTATGATCCTGAAAGACTAGTAGAAAGGGTGCATGAGTTGAACCAAGGCAAGCAAGAAGAGCCAACTGAGCCAGATACCAAGGAGTCGACAGATGGAACTGAGACTGAAGCTAATTTAATTACAAACATTGGAGAGGAAGAATCTGATAAGGAACTGAATAGTCCTGAACCAGCTGAAGGATTTAAAAACCCTAAACCAAGGGTTGAGCTAGAAAAAGAACCAGTCAGGATAAGTGTTGAACCTGAACCTACAACTCCTATGCAGACTTCTGCAAGAGCTTTAAGGAAATCGGAGTTGTCAATTTTGATGGATATGTGCAAGTTCATGCACAATCAACAGCAAACTTACTAGAAATATGCAAAAATTAGAGATGACTCAATTTAAGAATACCTCTAATACTTTTTTTTCCTGAGTTCTCAGATGTTATCTTTGAGACATGGACAGAAGGTATTTACGATGCATGCAGAGATGGAGCTGAAAAAGACAAGGGGAATGAGTCATAAAAATAAAATGGGGATTTTTATCTTGTTATTTATTTAATTATTTGTTAGATCTTTAAGAATTTATTTCTTTCATAATTAGGATTTAATTTCTGCAGAATAAAACATAGCAAGCATGACTAAACTTAACAGTTCTTTAGAAAGAAAAAGACTAAATGATGTCGTAATGGGAATGAACATGTCTAGGATTGGGTTATTAGGAAAGACTTGGTATTTAAGCAGTCTTAATGACTCACCTCTCTTTCTTTACAATTGTACCTAGTGTTCAATTTTCATTCATTACTTTGTTCTTGCAATGAGGACATTGCTTCTTTTTAAAGAGGGTAAGGCAAATAAATTGCTTAATTTTTTAAATTTTCAAGTATGGCTCAATCATTTCTTTCATAAGTATTTTTTAATAAATGAATGTTTAGAGACATTTTTTGTTAATGAGATAGTTTGTATGCAAGTATGAATGATGACTTTATCTGAGTGAAAGTATGTGACCATGAAGAATGGAATGCTTGTTCGATCTTAGCCTTAGTAATGTTTGCCATGAAAACTTAGTTTCTTTTGAGATTAGACATGCATGTTAGTTTCTTTTGAGATTAGACATGCATGAAGGTTTATATCTTTAGACTTGACTTAGTAACTTTCTTGAGGCGAAATCCTAGGGGACATAAAAATCTAAAATGATATAGGCACTATTTCTTTGGATCATTTGAGCCTTTTAAAGCCAACCCTATGATATTAGACCATTGAAATTGTAATTTTGAACTTAAAGGCTCGTTTATTAAAGTGAACCTACATTATAAGCCATATTACCATATTTTAAAGTTATCTTAATTTTGTGCACCCATCTTAACTAAAGTTGTCTTGGTAATCAACATTTCAGGAAATTCTCAAAAAGATATATGTGCTCATGCTTAAAAAAAAAAAAAGAAGAAGAAGAGCGAAGAAAAGATTGCTTAGTCTCCAAAAAGGAAAAATATATGAGCTTGAGTTCAAAATAAGTTTGGGGGTGTTCCAAAGGTTCACTTAAAGAAAAAGGTTGTATTTTTGAGAAATTTAAGATAAAGTTAAAGTTAAGATTTTGAAACCGAAATGTCCAATCTCTTAAAATCCATATATTTAACCGAGCCCCGTTACAACCTTATGAAAGACCTATTGATTTGATGATTATGTCACCTACATTAGTGGAGAGGAAGTCCTAAGTTCAACATATGAAGATCATAAATAAGCCTTATGATTGTTTGCCTGATTGATAAGAAATTATGTTGAATGACGAATATTATCTGTGGCTGTGACATATATACAAACTATGATTCATGTTGGCATATTTTGAAACTTAGTATAAAATTCTCAAAATGTTTGCATATGAATTACTTGTTAATTAAAAAGATCGATAAGCATGAAGTTATTAATGCATAATTATGGGACAAAGATTGGCACTGCTTACACAATTAGTAATTTTGGGTTAACAAGACCTTTTGCTGTGCATAAACATTACTCGGGATGAGGAATGATTTAAGTTTGGGGGTGTGTAAACTGAAAAATATATAGGATTTTTCCTATGTAATTTATCACCTTTTACTTAAATTCAATTTTCAAACTAAGTAATTGTTTAATAAATTAATGAAATATGTGAAAATATGAAATTAGGACATAGAAATTATTAAAATGTGATTTTATTCTTTATTATATAGTTTTCATGCATAAAATGGCTTATTTTATATTGATTTGAGCATATTATATTTTTAAGACATGAAATGGGTCATGCATGATTAAATTAAATAATAAAATATAAAATTATATTTAATAATTCATTTTAAAATATTTCATTAATAATTTGGGTTTTAATTAATTATTTAAATTGGTTAAATTTTATTCTTTAGTCTTTTAACTTATTAATTTATTTTGGACAGGTCTGGTAGCTATGTTGGATTACAAAACCATCCAAATTGAAGACCAAGTCAACCCAAATTTGGCTACACATGGCCGTTCTTTTAAGCCACTTTTTGGTTTAATTACACAGGGTCCTTGCATTGTTGAAGAAACTAGAGATTTGCCCGAAGATTTACGATTGACTGAGTCTCAGTCCTGAGTTATTATGGCATTTAATTTGTTTAAAAATCAAGCAAAAATCAGCTCAAATTCCACTAATTGTGGCCGGCCATCCAAGGAAGCGATTTGAAGAGACTAAACCTAGCTATTTTTAGCAAACTACCCACCTCTCTTCACCTATAAATATGACCCCTTCATCCCTCATTCATCATCCCTCATCCCTCATCATCCTCTTTTCTCTCTCAATTCTCTTAGCATTTTCCATTCCCCATGCCTAGCATCATCTCTTCATAAAGATTTTAGCAATTAAATCCTCTTAAGGAGCCCTTGGTCAGCCACCTTGGAGAGCCATCAGGAAATGAGCAAAATGAAGAAGCGAATGAGCCGCATCAGTCAAAGTCTTGGGTAACAACCACTTTATTTGGGTTTAATATTTCTTTTTCTTTAATTTAATCTAAAAATGTTTGCTATGTGTTCTTTGTTCTTGTTTACAAAAATGTTAGCTTAATTTTATTTAAGCTAGGATGATTGCTTTGATTAAATAATATTTATTTGATTCATGCTTATAATGTTTGTGCCTCAATCGATCATGTTTTCAATTAAAATCAAGTTTGTATTTCGTTCATACGTGATTGAAATGCACCTGAATTAGCTGAGCGATCCTAACCAGATGACGGCTAGTGGACGCATAATTGAAATGTGCATGCTCAATTTAGATCCCAACCCTATTAAATTGCAGGTTGCATAAAAACTCTAACCAAGCTCTGTTATCTGCATAGTTTTTAGATTTATGTGATTAAACTGTTTCAAACCTAACACATCCCTGTTACATCACACGAATGCTAAGAAACCCTTAGTAAATAAGGATCAGTAAAATGTGTATTTAGTAAGTAAAGGATTCCGAAAGGACCTAATGGGGTTTCCAAACTCATGAAAGATCGAGTTGCCATGGAATGTTTTTCCGAATGTTATTAAGCATGTTGATAATAAATTGAGTTTAATTAAAGTAATTGTCCTAGTTTATTTATGTTATAATTGTTGCAAATTGTATTTATTTTTGCTAAAATCTATTCCATTCATATAGTTTGCATACTTAGGATAATTTGCATTAGGGATCATTGCATATAGTTCAATATATTTAATTTTAATTATCACTTCTCAACCATATTTAATTTACCAAGTTGTTAGTATAATTTTACAATTAAGTGATTTAACACAAATACAATCCATGTGGAGATAATAACTCTATACTTACTTATTACTTGATAACAACTCTGTACACTTGCACAAACCTACGCGTTATAGACTACTCAACAATTTTCCCTTTACTGCAAATACAACACTAGGGACTACTCAACAATTTTTCTTTTATGCGTTTTTTACTAGTTGATTCGTTTCTTGATCTAGATGATAATTTAATTCAATTAGATTAAAACATTTAAACTCATGCATATGACCCCTTTATTAACAGTTTACAATTTTACCCTAAACTTTTACCTTTTATTCAATTTACTCCCTAAAATTAAAACTCACGTATTTTCATAATTAAACCAACAAACTTAGTGTCGGATTCAATATAGTCCTTTAACAACCCATAAGTAACTATATTTCATAATAATTCCATGTAAATTCAATATTTAATCAATTTAGTCCCTAAGCTCAAAACTAACTAAAATCACTTTACAAATTAGTCATATTTTAACACCAAGCCTATAATCTATCAACCAACCTTAAGAACACTTAAAAAATCATTAATGGAAAATCCCAAAACCTTTAACAAAAGTCATTGCACTAGTTAGATTAAGCTACAATGATTTCAAAAAGATAAAATTTACTAAAAATGGAATCAAAGTTCACTTACATGCAAGATGAATGCTTGGCTAAAACTACTAAGGTCATCCAATGGTGGTTTTGTTTGATAAAATGCAAATGGAGAAGATTATAGTTTGTTTTCCTATTTTGTCTATAAATTTATTTACTTATTTACCAATTAACCCTTGTAATTTAATTAAAATTTCATTAAAAAACTTGTATGAACCGTCCACTTATATTCAAAAAATGGTTAATTACCATCTAAAGCCATCCAATCATGCTTCTATAGTCATTTAGCACCTTTAGATTAATACCGATTAACTTTTTTAGCATTTATGGTTTAGTACTTTTTACTAAATTAACAACCAAAGATAAAAATATCTTAATCAAATTTTAATACAACACTTTAATAGACTCGTAAATATTAGATAAATAATATTTACTGACTCACTAATCAAAATTGTGGTCCTAAAGCCACCGTTCTTGAACCACTGAAAAATGAGTTGTTACAATCCTGATCTTGTCTTTGGACACTTGCGCTCCAGTGCTCCTTTTATCGTAGTTTCGGATAAGTCATCCCTAGTATCCCTTATTTATTTTCTAGGATTACTAAGGTCTGCATTGAAACTATTTTTAAATTGTATGAATGAATTCTTGAAATTGTCAGATGCTATTAACACTACTTTTAAATGATATATATATAAATGTATGAAACCTGAATTACCATTTAAAAAGGTATTAACTGTAAAGAAATGGATGGAAAAGTAGGCCTTAAAGAAAGTGGTTTAATAGAACATTTAAAGAAATTA
This sequence comes from Gossypium arboreum, assembly GCF_025698485.1. Lineage (NCBI taxonomy): Eukaryota > Viridiplantae > Streptophyta > Magnoliopsida > Malvales > Malvaceae > Gossypium > Gossypium arboreum. Next base: position 69,935,279 of record NC_069079.1, on the reverse strand, counting down.
TGGTCTAATTGAAACCCTTAATGTGCTATTAAGGTGAGTAAATAATTGTGTAAATCCTTGGGGATGAAAATTGAAATTGAAATGTAAGATTCATAAATGAATCAAATGTCAAAATTGAGAAGGCATGCATAATGAGAATTGATAATAAATCATCAAACTATAAGTTTAGGCCTAACTTGCAAACTCACATGAAAAGGTTAAAATAATAACGATGTGGCTTAAATAAACTTAAAATGACAATTCACCTAAAAGGCTTAAGGTTAATAAAGACTTAGGACGAAGCTTGATTATCCTTGTTACTTACTAAGCTTTATAACTTACGCATTAGTTGTTTAAAACACGTAGGTACAGACCTACCGAGAAATTTCTATGATTGTTAGGAGTGTCGTATCACTGACAATCCTATAATGTTGTTTTTCACATGTTAAAGTGTACTTTATATTATAATGGTGACATGTATACTAAGTTTCGTGAAGGATATAAAGATTCTAAAGTGAATGGCATGTTTTGGGTTCTTTTTAATAATTTGTTTACCAAAATTTATGCCATTCAAACCTGAATATGTTTATGCCATGTTTTTGTGCCAAAATGAGTTTAAATATTGATTTTTAATGCTTTGGTTAATTTTGAAATTATATGGTAATGTTTGGGTGTGTTTTTAAGTCAATTTTTTGCTCTAAGGGCTATGCCTTTGGAACTTGGGCTCAAGGGTATCGACGCAAGTGAGGTAGAATGCCTCAATGTGTTGTATGGAGCACTTGTATCAGTACATATATGCACTTTTACCGCAACAAGTTTCCCAAACTCAAGCAATTGTACTATTTTGAGTTGTTTTGGCTTTCGGAGTCCGTTTTAGGTCTTAAGCACCTCCGATCACCATTGAGCCACTTCAAAAAGAATTTAAATTGATTCTAACGACTTTTAATTGATCTAGAATTGGATTAATGATTTTATTAAAAAGTTATAAAGTTTCAAGTTTAGTAAAACTCCTAGTTCTCTTAACTTAAAAGACCCAATTTAAGTTGATAAGCCCCAACCATTTGGTTTATCATCTAAATGGGTCCTACATGTATTCAATGACCCAAAATGTTTTCAAATTTTTATTTTACTCTTTCTTGAACATCAAGAATTGTTTTAAAGAAAATCTATAAGGTTGCCAAATGATGTTTTATTAAAGGAAAATTTTGTCATGGTTTTGTAAATGCTCCAGTAACAGCTCTCATTCGTACTGTTAGGACCAAATTGTAAGGTTTTGAAAGTTTGGGCTCGAAGTCATGATGTCACTGAATATTTTTTCACGTCACGACACCAGACCACATGACTTTGTGATGTCACAAACTTTCGACCAATGTTGCATCGAGGGATATTCCACGTCATGACAAGAACCTTGGTTTTGGTAAAATTTGGCTATTTGGTACCTATTTCACGTCAAACCGAAGTAATAGCTCATTTGGTGCATATATGCACACTTAAACCTACACAAAACCAATCCAAAACATTTAACCTTTCCTTTTAGAACAACATCAGATATGCGGGAAAGCTCACACAAAGTGCTAAACATAACCTTTCCTTTTCCTTTACATCGTTGCTCACTCGAACTGTGAAATGGGTCTCCTCACGTCGAAATGTAAGCTACGCGATGCTGCTCACACAAGCTGTTGAGTATCCGTAACAAATGCAAGACCTCAGCCATCAGTAGGACATTCAAGACCAACATCCGAAATATGGTAACCCTAATGACATGTCATTTGTATCCTACAAATTCCTAAGGTTCAACCGGGACTCGACATCTATCAATTCATCATTGCCCCGTTACATTGGGATATAAATTGATTTACATTAAAACAACACAATAAGCAGTCAATTTAAACAACATTATACTAATCATATGAAATTACCTGACTAAATTGTAGCAATGACGAAGTTTAGGGGCTATTTGGTAATTTTCTCTTTTCCTCAATTTTCCCACTCTTTCTTGATCTAAATCAACAATTTCATTCAATTCAATAATTTAGATAGCAAAACCAATTCATTTTATAATTTAGTCCTTTTAATATTTTTACGAAATTGCCCCTAACATTTTACTTTTATTCAATTTAGTTCCCAAGCCTAAAACATGCAAATTAACCATTTTTACTCAAATTTAAGCCTAGACAAATTTATTGTAGCATTACTATAGCCTATTTTAATAACAATTTCACATCAAGTCCTTGAATTATTATTACTTTAGCAATTTAATCCCTAATCATTTAAATCATTAAAAATTATTTAACAAAAAATACTTATAAATAACAACAAATACTTCAAATTCATCATTTAACATCTAAAATCACAAAGATTCATCAATGGCAATATTCAAAATCTTTAACAATTTCAAAAATGAAGGTACGGGCTAGCTGGACTTAGTTGCAACGATCTCAAAAACATAAAATTACAAGAAATGAATTAAGAAAACATACTATGCATGTGACAACCCTAATTTGGCCCTAGTCGGAAAGTGGTTTCGGGACCACAAAACTGAGTCACAAAAATAATTAGATGTTATATTCTGTGTTTATTATATGTGAAAGTGCATGTGTGAAAATTTCTTACTTTGATCTTGTCAATTGTATGTGAAATTATTAAATAGGACTTATGTGAAAGTTTTTGAAAATGCTATAGGCAAATTTGTAGTGGCCAAATAACTTATAGTATGAAATAGGTGGATTTGCATGTCAAAATTCCCACCTTAAGGTGTAGTGGTCGGCCATCATGATGGGAATAAATGGAATATGCATTTTAAATTAGCACTATTAGATTTAATGGCTTTATTATCATAAAATAAAGAGAAATAAAATAACAAAATGATGAAAAGGACAAAGCTTGTCCATCTTTGTTCTTCATAGCTAAACTTAAGAAAACAAATAGGGGAAGGGAAGCTCTTGAATGTTCGATCACTTGGGGAAGAAAAATCCAAGGTAAGCTCATGGTAGTTTGCTTCTATCTTGATGTTTATAAGTTCCTTTCTTGATTCTACCTTAACCCATGAAGTATATTTTGGTTTTTGGTTGTGTTGTGAGCATTCAGTCATGAATTGAAATGAAGGAAATGGTTGTTGTTTCATGTTATTTTGATGAATAATGGTAGATAGGTGAAGTTGAGCCAAACAAATGAGCATATATGTGCATTAGATGCTAAGTGGGAAAATCGGCTAACATGTTGTGTGTACTATGGCCGAATGTGAACTTGGATAATATTGAGTAATGTTTGTGCTTTAAAATGATGAAATGGAGTGGATGCTTTGGATGAGTTATACATTGTTATAACTTGAATTTAAGGTTTGTTACATTGTCTTTCTCATTGCCGAATGTGTGGATAGTTGAAGAAAAATTTGTTAAAATGCTTAGTAAATTGATATTAGGTTAATGTTGTGTATATAGATTATGTAAAATATAAACTTTGAATGAGTATTAAAGGTTGTATATGAATTCGGCCTTGGGAGAAATGTTAGTATAAAATGTTTGAATGTTAAATAGGTTATTGCTTTAATGACCAAATGTACCAAAGTATAATGCATGAACTAGTTGACCAATATGTGTTAAAGGAACATGAATAAATATCTTTTTGATGAGCTATACATTCGACTATAGTATGAAATGCAAAGAAATTTTGATGTTGAATGTTTTAAATGATTTAGATAGTTATAAATTAAGTTGAAGCTTGGTAAAATTGAATAATTATGGCTTAATTGTTTAATGGCAATTGGCTATTATGGTGAAATGCAATGTTAATATTTAGTTGCTAGTATTTATATGTGTGTTAGCCGAATTTGAACTTGAATAATGATTTGAGCATGATGTATTGTATTGAGATTTTGCTTAAGTGAAATTATAGATATGTGATGTAATTGATTGGTGATATACATGTTTAAATAATATGAATGCAAAGAGTTGAGAAAGAGTAAATTGGTAATAAATCTGCTTTGGACAGCAGCAGTAATGTGATTTTGGAAAATCACCATAAATTGTGGGAGTTGATTTAGGAGCTGAATAAATTATGTAATTAAATCTTAATGAGTCTAGTTTCTTATAGAAGAAACTGTGAAGGCAAAAGAATTGCCGATAATGAGATATTTGAAGTGATGTGGGACAGAGTCAAAATGACTTCTAGATCCCCTGTTCTGTTTTTATAAAATCATTATAAATTGTAAAAAAAATTTCATAAGATAAAGTTTATATGATTAGACTCCTTAATGAGTCTAGTTTCAAATGAAATAAACGAAAACATATTTTGAATTCTGTACAATGAGAAATTTGATTCGTAGTGAAGAGTGGTCAGATTAGTCAAACAGTGAAACAGGGCAAACTTTAAGAAAAATCTGGTATTTATTGGGCAAATAAAAAATTATGAAAATTTTATGGATAAAAGATATATGAGTCTATTTTCAGGGAAAATTTACAGCAATTGATTTGGATTTTTGTAGCTCTAGTTTTAAATAATTTAGTGACTATTGCTCAGGAAGACAGCTTATAGTGAATTTGTGATTATGTGGTAAACATTGATAAAAATTTGTTAATGAGTTGCTTATTGATTTCTTATAAACATACTATGATCTGTATGTGTGAAAGTCGAATATATATATTATATTTTGAAATTAATGCTTGAATAGTTGAATAATGAATAGTTTAAAATTGTTGAATTTAAGTTCAAGAGCATAGAGGGACAAATTCGGATAAGCGAAAAGAGAAAGTAGTTGAATTGAATAGCCGATCAGAGACTGTTCGAAAATATTCGAGGTAAGTTTTAAGTAATCCAACGTAAATAACAATAGATTATAATCTGATATATTATGTGAATTAGGCATTCCTTGTAAGGTAGGGATTTAGCCGAATGTTAAAGATGAAATGATGGTGTGTTGTATCATTCTTATATGGCCTAACGGCAAGTATAACATGTTGATAAATATGCAATGTGCTTTTATAATCGAATGATAAGTTAGAAATGAATGTGAATGAAATGTTATGCATAAGCTATCAAATGCTAAGTGTGAAAATGAGATGAAAGAAAAGTGTTTGAGATGTACAATTATATATGTTCGAATGATGCTAGTACCTAATTGATATGATTATGTTATAAGGAACTTATTGATTTGATTATCGTATGACACTATTCGGGCCTTTGAGCCTAGCAGGCTATAATGCCGGTGAGACACTATTCGGGCCTTTGAGCCTAGTAGGCTATAATGCCGGTGAGATACTATTCGGGCCTTTGAGCCTAGCAGGCTATAATGCCGGTGAGATACTATTCAGGCCTTTGAGCCTAGTAGGCTACAATGCTGGTGAGATACTATTCGGGCTTTCGAGCCTAGCAGGCTATAATATCGGTGAAAGGATATCGGGCCGAGCAGGCGAAATGCTGGTGAATGAATTCAGGTTTTTAAAACCTAGCAGGCTAAATGCCGGTGATTTGATGAAAGTTTAAGACTAAGGTACCTCGTGTTAGATTGTCAAATAAATACATTCAATACGTTAAGTGGGCCAGGTACGCATTATGTACTCATATGTGAGTTTGATTTGAATTGAATCATAAGTGTATAATGTGATACATATGTGAATAAATGTTATAACTATACCTACGATCATGATACATTTGGTCAAGATGTGAAAGTATGTGAAAGTATTTGATTTATTTATGTTATATAAATTCAGATTAAGTGTTATAAGAATGCTAAATGTGCATTATGTGCTTGTGTATGTTCGGCCAAATGGTAATATACCTAGAAAATGGCCTCTTGAGAAATTGAATAATTGAAGTATATTTGCGTTTATTTGTTTGCATTGCTTAAAACTTACTAAACTTATGAAAGCTTACTCCGTTTGTTACGTTTCTCTATTTTATAGATTGTTGACTCTAGTCACCTGCTCGGAAAGGGATCGTCAGCAACTCGCCATACTATCTATCATTTTGGTACGACTATGTGTTGGAGCTAGTATGGCATGTATAGAATAGATTAAGTGAATGATATTTTGAGATGTTGTTGTATATAAGCCATGTGAATATGGAAATTTTTGAATGTCGGTATAAGTCTGAATTTCGATCTTTGATTATGTTTGGCTATGCGTATAATTGCTAATGAACTTATGTAAATGTGAAGGTATAAATGTAGTGTTTTGGATTGGTTACTCTTCATAACCCACTCCGGTGACGGATACGGGTTATAGGGGTGTTACAATGCATGAGTAGCTAAGAATGGTCGAAAGCTTAAAGAAAACTCCCATGGAGCATTTGGTGTAACACCTCTAACTCGTATTCGTCACCGGAATGGGGTTACGAGGCATTACCAGACATATCAAAATAATTCGTATTCATTTCATAATAAATATAGCATCAAAGTCACACATTATTATAGAGTACCTTACGTAGGTCAATGAGACCTTAAACATGCATTAGAAAAGGGTTAGGACTAAACCGAGCTCATATAAAATTTTTCGAAACTTAAACATTTTTCAAAGTTATAAAGGTCACATACCCGTGTGAGTAGGCCGTGTGCCTCACATGACATTAGACACGCCCATGTGTCTAAGTCGTGGCAAAACAAGGCATACATACTGACTTGTCGACACGGCCACAAATCACGCTCGTGTGCCAGGCCGTGTGAAAATTAGGGAGGCTACTAACTTGGGTCACACGGCTGACCACATGCCCATATGCCAGCCCGTGTGCCACACACGACCAGACAAGCCCGTGTGTCTAGGTCGTGTCAAAATTGTAGGGTATGCTGAATTTAAATCATAGGTTACCACAGGGGACACATGGCCGTGTAACATAACCGTGCGTCGCATACAGCTGAGACACACGCCCGTGTCTCTACCTGTGTGAAGAAAAATAGGCTATTTGTAATGCCAAATTGCCACCTAAGAAGGGTCATCCCTAAAAGCATAAAACAAATCACATTTTATACAAAATTCTCAACCAATTCACAACCAAAACATACATCATTCATGCCATACCATCATTAATAAATTTCATACTTATCATCCATACCAAATCATGCCAAATCATAAGCTATAATCATACCAAGACATATGATTCATAATCTTACCAATTTCTCAATTAAGCAATACCAAAACTTACCAAACTGACCAATTCACTTGGCCATTCATGATCATATCATATTGACCATATTGCATTACATATCATATACCAAAATCAAACCATAAGTTCAACCATAATCAAGCCATATCACATGGCTAAATATTTACATCACAAAACCTACCAAAATAACTCTAGCCTATACATGTCATATACCATATATACAACTCTAAAAATGGTACCAAAATAGATGTCTAATAGTGTGAATGAGTCGTTGATGATCTCCGGATCTGAGCTAGCTTTATAACACTGTAAAATAGAGAACATTTCACGCAGTAAGCTTTGAAGCTTAGTAAGTTCGCACTGAATATAATCAACAGTTTATATAATACGAAACATCAAATAATAAACACTTAGTAGTTCACAAATCATCCATCAATTCTATTCTATTACATTTAATATGTTCATACAAATTCATCAAGCTTCATAAACATAGTATCATCTACCACATAGGTATTGTACGTACCTGAACTTTCCTGTATTTATTCATTTCATTCTCACCTCTCGTTCAAATACATTAATTCTTTCGGAAGTCTTTCCATGCTTTAAGAATTCACACACTTAGTGCTTTAATGATTAGCCAAAACTGTAACGATCCCACACACTTAGTGCCATCTCAAATAACTTAAGCTATCTATGTATCGCACACTTAGTGCCTCATATAGCTGAAGCTATTCCTGTGACAGCCCTAAATTGACCCTAGTCGGAAAGTGGTTTCGGGACCACTAAACCGAGTCATAAAAATAATTAACCATCATAATTGATGCTCATTATATGTACATATGCATGTGTGAAAATTTCATGTTTGAATTTTGAAAATTTTAAGTGAATTTTGCTAAATAGGACTTGTGTGAGAAAACTTAGAAATGTGATAGGCAAATGTTGAAGTGGCCTATTGATGCATACTAGGAAAGGTTGTCCTTGCATGTCAAATTTCCCAAATTATTCTATAGTGGCCGGCCAAGATGGGTGTTGATGGGCAAAGGAAACATGTTTCTAACATGTTTGGTTAGTGAGGTATGTATGAAGCAATAAAATAAAAAGCTAGCATTAAAGAAAATGTTGACAAAAAAAAAAGAAATAATGTGTGTGTATGCCCCATTGCTGTGACTAAGCAAAGAAAGAAAGAAAAAGTTTTTGTTGCTCATCCTTGGATGTCTTGGCGAATAGAAGAAGGAAATTGATAAAAGAAAGAAAGGAGAAATTTGGTTATGTTTTGTTCTTCTTGCCATGAACTAAAGGAAGAGAAAAAGGGGAAAGAAGCTAGGTATTCGGTCTTCTACTTGTTTGATTGAGGTAAGTTTTAAGTAAATTCTTTGAGATTTCATAAAATTTAGTTGATGGATAGGTCTTTGATTGAGCCCATGTGAATTTAGATCCTTGTGGTGATTTGGCCATTCGGCTAAGGTAGGAAACTTAGAAGATGATTTCTATTCCTTGTGTTTTGTGAGTAGGGAACTTAAATTGAAGTTGAATAAGGGGAATATGTGTATTGAGGATTTTGGTAATATGGAAATTCGGCTATGAGAGTGTGTATGTGGTCACTTACCGAATGTGGGTGTTAAGGTTAGTAGGTTGGCCTAATTCTTGCATTAGAAACTCATGAGCTTGATTTAAATACTTTAAATTTATGGTAGTTAAATGGAATAGAAAGGATCTATTCGGCCATAGTAGCTATTGAGGGTTTAAGTTTGTGATTCATGTTAAATTTGATGATAGGAAGAAAAATTGGCTTGTGTATGTGTAGTTGCCGAATGTGAATTTGGGTAACCTTTCTTGTAACATTGGCATTTTAAAAGTGGCTAATAGGGATTTTTAATGAAAATTATGCCAAGGCCGAATGTATCATGAAGTGAATAAAATGCTACATTGTGCTTATATGTATATTCGGCCAAGGAAGCATGATATGAAGCTTGATAAGCTTGAAAGACGAATGACCGAATGAGCTATAGGTCATGTAGGGGTTAATTTTATGCATATGTGAGTGTGTGGCATTAGTAGTTAATGGTATTCGGCATTATTTAACTAAGAATTGAAATGAATGCTTGAAAGTTAAATAGGTCACCGAAGTGACCGAATGTGTTAAAAGCAAAATATGGTTGTCGTATGTGTGTGTTTGATTGAGAAGTAAATTTGTTTGATTTAGCTCAAGAACTCAAAGGATCAAAGTTGGACAAGGGGAAAGACAAAGTAATTGAATAGCCGTTGAAGACGTGCGACAACATCCGAGGTAAGTCATTAAGCACATATTTGATATGGCTTAAATGATTGTAAAATTTATGCACTAAGCTCGAAGGGTATGGCACTATGTGTGCGGGCTTAAATCGCATGGCATTAAGTGTGCGAAATCGAGTATTAAGCACTGTGTGTGCGTACTCTCTCTCTCTCTATATATATATATATATATCTCCGATCGAACAATTATATGGAGGGTGTGTCTCCATCGAGTTGAGTATGGGCAGCGGATCAGGTAAGTACCTTGAGCTCATGACGAATAGGCAATATGTTCATGCTCGGGGTTGAGCTTGGTAAGCTTTAAATCTATGTGATGATTGAAATTGTATGGTTGTGGTGGAAATGAGTTAGTGTGTGAAAATGCCTTAAATATCTTGTTGTGTGGAATATGAAATGTGGATGTATTACTTGGTATGAGATTGAACCGAAAGGTCCGAGGAATTATGGTATAGTTTTGATATGGATGAGTACCTAGCCTCGTTTATTGTTTCATGTTGTGGCAACTTTATAAATGGATGGTTGTTGAATGCTTATGACTTACTGAGTTATAAACTCACTCGGTGTTTTCTTGTCACCCATTTTAGGTCTCTTGGACTCGTATTGTTTGCGTGCTCGGAACCGTCGTTGAAGTCATCACACCGCTGGAAATCTTTTGGTATTGTCTTCGTAGTTGAACTAGGAGAACATTTGGCATGTATAGGCTATTTTGTTTTGTTGAATTGTGGGTTGTAAACTTTAAGCCATGTGAAAATGGCCTATGTGGTCGTTGAGTGGGATGCTAGAACCTATAGCCACGAGTCTTAGAAACTTTAATTTTGATAAGGTGGCCATAATTTGTGTCATGTATAATGGATGATTAGTAAGGCCAAGGAAAGATTCATGAAATTGGCATAGTCTACTGCAGTAACTGTTGCGGACAGCAGCAGTGATATGAGATTGAAAAATCACTAAAAATAGTATAAGTAGAATTAAATAGTGAATAAATTATGAAATTGAACCTTGATGAACCTATTTTCATATGGACAAGACGAAACGACCGTATGAGCAGTATACTGAGAGATATTAAAGTTCTCGTGAGACAGGGCCAGAACGGTTTCTGGATCCCCTGTCTCGACTTTGAAAATTTACCATAAATTATCCAGAAGGAATTAGAAGTCGTTCCTTATATTTACAGATTCCCCTTTGAGTCTAGTTTCATTAGAAACAAACGGAATGAGCATTGAAGCTCTGTACAAGAAGATATCCAGGTCGTAATGCGCGAAGGTCAGTGTAGTTGACCCCTGTAACATGGGCGACTTTAACTAATAAACTGTACCAATTGGCCCAACCAAAAATTATAGAAATAAATCCATGGATAGATATATGAGTCTAAATTCAGGGAAAATTTACGGAATCAGTTTCTGAGTTTTGAAACTCGAGATATGATTTTTAAGGCGACAGTGACGCAGTTAGCTAGCCTGCCTGGAACAGCAATCAAATATTACAAAGAGAGTAATAAGGGAAGTAAGACCGGTAACACCACGCGGTCAAATCCGGTGACGGTCACGGGTTTGGGGTGTTACATTTTATTGGTATCAGAGCTATGGTTTAGTCGGTTCTAGGACTACCATAGCGCGTGTTAGTCTAGCTATACATGCCAAATTGTTAGTGCTTAATAATGTGATGACTTCTGACGGTTTAAATTTTTGTTTTGATTTGCAATGGAACCCGGGGTAGAGAGACCATTGGCGGATGACGTTGAAAGTGTAGCGGCTGCTCCTGCGCAAGGGACACCGCCTGTTGAGCTTCAGTCATCCGCGAATAAACAAAATGAAAGGGCGAAACAAGCCTTCTTCACCATGATGAATGAGTGGGCCGCGCAATATGCCTGAACCAATCCAGCTGTCCAACCATTCCCAAATTTAAATAATCCACCCCAAGGGCCCATAATGCCATCGATTCATCGATCCTGTGAGGCTGAGTAAACCACCTGTAGACTTGATTAGAAAGCGTGGGGCCGAGGAGTTTAAGGCCATAGTTACTGATGATGCCGAAAAGGCCGAGTTCTGGCTTGATAACACCATTAGAGTGTTTGATGAACTGTCATGCACACCCGATGAATGTCTTAAGTGTGCTATATCTTTGTTGCGAGACTCAGCCTACTATTGGTGGAGGACCTTAATTTCCATAGTCCCAAAGGAACAAGTTACTTGGGATTTCTTCCAAACGGAATTTCGAAAGAAATACATTAGTCAACGGTTCATTGATCAAAAGCGTAAGGAATTCTTGGAACTCAAGCAAGGCCGTATGATTTCAGATCTGAATCTGAACATGAGTTCGTAAGACTTAGTCGGTATGCTCGGAGTGTGTGGCTGATGAGGTTGCTATGTGCAAAAGATTTGAAGAGGATTGAATGAAGATTTAAAGCTCTTGTGGGTATTTTGGAGATAAAAGAATTCGTAACACTAGTTGAACGAGCCTGCAAGGCGGAAGAGCTCGGAAGGGAGAAGAAGAAGGCCGAATTTGAAGCTAGAGATTATCGTAAAAGATCGACGGGTAAAGCTCCATTTTCGGCTGTAAAGAAGTTCAGAGAGGACACAAATAAGTCGAGGACGACTGCGGGGATTTCCATTAGAGCACGACCATCGATGGACTCCCGAGCTATTTCGGTAGCTAGTGTGGGCAATAATCGTCAAGAGAGACCTGAATGCCCCCAATGTGGAAGACGACACCTGGGTGAATGTTGGGGTAAGTCTGGTAATAGGGCCTGTTATGGATGCGGTTCGAAGGACCACTTCATTAGAGATTGTACGGAGCTAGATGAGAGGAATAAGACGCAAGGTACAAGACCTAGTGGAACGACGGTGGAGGTAGGCCCCGAGAATCTCTGGAGGTAGGGTGGTAATCGAGAGGAGCCTCTAATACGGCTGTCCGATCCAAACCCGTGCTCTGCTAGAGCATATGCCATCCGCGCACGAGAGGAGACATCCTCCCCGACGTTATCATTGGTACTTTTACTCTCTTTGATACTAGTGTGATTGCATTGATTGACCCGGCTCTACTCATTCATATGTATGTGAAACCTTAGCATCCAAAGAAGACTCTACTGTTGAGTCTCTGAGTTCGTAATTCGGTGTCAAACCCTTTGGGTCAATCGTACTCATTGATAAAGTGTGCAAGAGATGCCCCTAATAATTCGAGAATCTGCTTTCCGGTGATTTGATGCTTCTACCATTTGATGAATTCGATGTTATTCTTGGTATGGATTGGTGACCGTACATGATGCAATGGTGGATCGCAAAGGAAAACCATTGATTTGAGGAGTGCAAATAATGAGGTAGTCCGAGTAGAGTCTCATCGATTTAAAAGGAGTGCCGCGATAATATCTTCTATGACCGCTCGAGACATATGAAAAGGGTGTGAAACATACCTTGCGTATGTGCTTGAAAGTAAAGAGACGGAAAGGAAACTCGAATCGGTACCGATGGTTTGTGAGTATTCGATGTTTTTCCGAGGAGTTACTGGATTGCCACCGGTTCGAGAAGTGGAATTCGGCATCGAAGTTGTACCGGGTACTACGACGATTTCAATAGCCCCGTATCGTATGGCATTAACGGAATTAAAGGAATTAAAGGTTCAATTGCAAGAATTGACGGATAGAGGTTTCGCTCGACCGAGTTTTTCTCCATGGGGCGCACCAGTATTGTTCGTGAAAAAGAGGTACGGTCACTACGAATTCTTGGTGATGCAGTTTGGGATCACTAATGCCCCTGCAGTATTTATGGATTTAATGAATAGAATTTTCAGGCCATACTTGGATCGGTTCGTAGTTGTATTTATCGATGACATTTTGGTCTATTCGAGAGATGAAACTGAACATGCTGAACACCTGAGGCTAGTGTTGCAAGTTTTACGAGATAAGCAGTTATACACAAAGTTCAGTAAATGTGAATTTTGGTTGAGAGAGGTTAGCTTTTTGAGACACGTGGTGTCAGCCTCGGGTGTCAGGGTGGACCCGAACAAAATTTCGGCCATAGTCGATTGGAAACCTCCGAGGAATGTTACCGAAGTTAGGAGCTTTTTGGGGCTTGCCGAATACTATCGACGATTTGTGAAAGGTTTTTCGGTGATAGCTGCACCGATGACAAAACTACTTCAAAAAGATGTTAAGTTCGAGTGGTCGGAACGCTATCAAGAAAGTTTCGATCGACTAAAAAAAAAACCTGTTTAACCGAGGCCCCGGTACTAGTACAGCCGGAGTCCCGTAAAGAGTTTGTCATATACAGTGACGCATCCTTGCTTGGGTTAGGTTGTGTGTTGATGCAAGAAGGTCGAGTTGTGGCTTACGCGTCGAGACAACTAAAGTCGCATGAGAGAAACTATCCGACCCATGACCTTGAACTAGCAGCCATAGTGTTCGCCTTGAAAATATGGCGGCATTACTTGTTTGGAGAAAGGTGTCATATTTATTCGAACCACAAGAGTCTCAAATATTTGATGACTCAAAGAGATTTAAACCTGCGACGAAGACGTTGGCTTGAGTTGTTGAAAGACTATGAACTCATCATTGAGTATCACCCGGGAAAAGCCAACATGGTGGCCGATGCTTTAAGTCGCAAGGCACTGTCAGCTTTGAGAGCGATGGATGCTCATTTATCCGTTTCACCTGAGGAGGTGCTAGTAGTCGAATGTCAATCCACCCGGGTAGTACTAAAATGTACAATGACCTGAAACGCCAATTTTGGTGGCCCGGTATGAAACGAGACATTTCTGAATTTGTTTCAAGGTGTCTGATATGTCAACAAGTGAAAGCGGAACATCAAGTGCTATCGGGATTACTTCAGCCGATCACGATACCCGAGTGGAAATGGGATCGAGTCACCATGGACTTTGTGCCCGACCGCCATTGTCGTGAGTAAGAAGGATGTGATTTGGGTTGTTGTTGATAGATTGACTAAGTCGGCTCATTTTATCCCCGTCGTGCGGATTTTTCGCTCGATAAATTGGCGAATTATCGTCTCCCAAATTGTTCGATTGCATGGGGTACCTATTTCTATCGTGTCGGATAGAGACCCAAGATTTACATCGCGATTTTGGAAGAAATTGCAAGAGGCTTTGGGTACCAAGCGCATTTTAGCATTCTTTTCATCCCCAAACCGATGGTCAATCCGAACGGATAATTCAAATCCTTGAGGATATGTTGAGATGTTGTATCCTTGAGTTTAGTGGTTCATGGGAAAGATATTTGCCTTTGATTGAATTCGCTTGCAACAATAGCTTTCAATCAAGTATTAAGATGGCGCCTTACAAGGCTTTATACGGTCGTAAATGCCGTACCCATTATTCTAGACCGAACTTCTTCAAGGTAAAATCTTGAGGTTGATTTGATTAAGGATGCCGAAGCGAAAGTTCGAGTAATTCGTGAAAGTTTGAAGGTCGCCGGATCGCCAAAAGTCGTATGCGGATTTGAAAAGGAAAGACATTGAATATCAGGTTGGAGACAAGGTATTTCTCAAAGTCTCACCCTGGAAGAAGGTGCTTAGATTTGGCCGTAAGGGCAAATTGAGTCCGAGGTTCATCGGTCCGTATGTAAGTATCCGAACGAGTTGGGCCAGTAGCGTACCGATTAATTTTACCCCCTGAGCTTGAAAAGATTCACAACGTTTTCCATGTCTCGATGCTTCGACGATATAGGTCTGACCCGATACACGTAATTACTCCATCTGAGGTCGAGGTTCAGCCTAATTTGAGTTATGAAGAAGAGCCGGTTCGCATTCTGATGCGCAAAGTAAAAGAGTTGCGCAATAAGAAAATCCCATTGGTGAAGGTGTTGTGGCATAAACACGGAATTGAAGAAGCCACTTGGGAACTTGAGGACTCTATGAAAGAGCGATACCCGAGCCTATTTACCGGTAAAATTTTCGGGACGAAAATTTCTTAAGTGGGGGAGAGTTGTGACAGCCCTAAATTGACCCTAGTCGGAAAGTGGTTTCGGGACCACTAAACCGAGTCATAAAAATAATTAACCATCATAATTGATGCTCATTATATGTACAAATGCATGTGTGAAAATTTCATGTTTGAATTTTGAAAATTTTAAGTGAATTTTGCTAAATAGGACTTGTGTGAGAAAACTTAGAAATGTGATAGGCAAATGTTGAAGTGGCCTATTGATGCATACTAGGAAAGGTTGTCCTTGCATGTCAAATTTCCCAAATTATTCTATAGTGGCCGGCCAAGATGGGTGTTGATGGGCAAAGGAAACATGTTTCTAACATGTTTGGTTAGTGAGGTATGTATGAAGCAATAAAATAAAAAGCTAGCATTAAAGAAAATGTTGACAAAAAAAAAAAAAAATAATGTGTGTGTATGCCCCATTGCTGTGACTAAGCAAAGAAAGAAAGAAAAAAGTTTTTGTTGCTCATCCTTGGGTGTCTTGGCGAATAGAAGAAGGAAATTGATAAAAGAAAGAAAGGAGAAATTTGGTTATGTTTTGTTCTTCTTGCCATGAACTAAAGGAAGAGAAAAGGGGAAGAAGCTAGGTATTCGGTCTTCTACTTGTTTGATTGAGGTAAGTTTTAAGTAAATTCTTTGAGATTTCATAAAAATTTAGTTGATGGATAGGTCTTTGATTGAGCCCATGTGAATTTAGATCCTTGTGGTGATTTGGCCATTCGGCTAAGGTAGGGAACTTAGAAGATGATTTCTATTCCTTGTGTTTTGTGAGTAGGGAGCTTACATTGAAGTTGAATAAGGGAATATGTGTATTGAGGATTTTGGTAATATGGAAATTGGCTATGAGAGTGTGTATGTGGTCACTTGCCGAATGTGGGTGTTAAGGTTAGTAGGTTGGCCTAATTCTTGCATTAGAAACTCATGAACTTGATTTAAATACTTTAAATTTATGGTAGTTAAATGGAATAGAAAGGATCTATTCGCCATAGTAGCTATTGAGGGTTTAAGTTTGTGATTCGTGTTAAATTTGATGATAGGAAGAAAAATTGGCTTGTGTATGTGTAGTTGCCGAATGTGAATTTGTGTAACCTTTCTTGTAACATTGGCATTTTAAAAGTGGCTAATAGGATTTTAATGAAAATTATGCCAAGGCCGAATGTATCATGAAGTGAATAAAATGCTACATTGTGCTTATATGTATATTCGCCAAGGAAGCATGATATGAAGCTTGATAAGCTTGAAAGACGAATGACCGAATGAGCTATAGGTCATGTAGGGTTAATTTTATGCATATGTGAGTGTGTGGCATTAGTAGTTAATGGTATTCGGCATTATTTAACTAAGAATTGAAATGAATGCTTGAAAGTTAAATAGGTCACCGAAGTGACCGAATGTGTTAAAAGCAAAATATGGTTGTCGTATGTGTGTGTTTGATTGAGAAGTAAATTTGTTTGATTTAGCTCAAGAACTCAAAGGATCAAAGTTGGACAAGGGGAAAGACAAAGTAATTGAATAGCCGTTGAAGACGTGCGACAACATCCGAGGTAAGTCATTAAGCACATATTTGATATTGCTTAAATGATTGTAAAATTTATGCAATTGTGTTTAATGGGATGATATATATATATATAAATGAAAATGTATGTGTATGGAATGATGACATTTGTTGAATGTAAAAGAAATAGTGAAATGTGTAGGAAGTTGCTTTCGGCACTAAGTGTGCGAACAATACGAGTGTCTGGTGACGAGATTGGCACTAAGTGTGCATGCTGGAAATATATGGCACTAAGTGTGCATGCTGGAAATATATGGCACTAAGTGTGCATACTGGAAATATATGGCACTAAGTGTGCGAGCTCGAAGGGTATGGCACTATGTGTGCGGGCTTAAATCGCATGGCATTAAGTGTGCGAAATCGAGTATTAAGCACTGTGTGTGCGTACTCTATATATATATATATATATATATATATATATATCTCCGATCGAACAATTATATGGAGGGTGTGTCTCCATCGAGTTGAGTATGGGCAGCGGATCGGGTAAGTACCTTGAGCTCATGACGAATAGGCAATATGTTCATGCTCGGGGTTGAGCTTGGTAAGCTTTAAATCTATGTGATGATTGAAATTGTATGGTTGTGGTGGAAATGAGTTAGTGTGTGAAAATGCCTTAAATATCTTGTTGTGTGGAATATGAAATGTGGATGTATTACTTGGTATGAGATTGAACCGAAAGGTTCGAGGAATTATGGTATAGTTTTGATATGGATGAGTACCTAGCCTCGTTTATTGTTTCATGTTGTGGCAACTTTATAAATGGATGGTTGTTGAATGCTTATGACTTACTGAGTTATAAACTCACTCGGTGTTTTCTTGTCACCCATTTTAGGTCTCTTGGACTCGTATTGTTTGCGTGCTCGGAACCGTCGTTGAAGTCATCACACCGGCTGGAAATCTTTTGGTATTGTCTTCGTAGTTGAACTAGGAGAACATTTGGCATGTATAGGCTATTTTGTTTTGTTGAATTGTGGGTTGTAAACTTTAAGCCATGTGAAAATGGCCTATGTGGTCGTTGAGTGGGATGCTAGAACCTATAGCCACGAGTCTTAGAAACTTTAATTTTGATAATGTGGCCATAATTTGTGTCATGTATAATGGATGATTAGTAAGGCCAAGGAAAGATTCATGAAATTGGCATAGTCTACTGCAGTAACTGTTGCGGACAGCAGCAGTGATATGAGATTGAAAAATCACTAAAAATAGTATAAGTAGAATTAAATAGTGAATAAATTATGAAATTGAACCTTGATGAACCTATGTTCATATGGACGACATAAACGACCGTATGAGCAGTATACTGAGAGATATTAAAGTTCTCGTGAGACAGGGCCAGAACGGTTTCTGGATCCCCTGTCTCGACTTTGAAAATTTACCATAAATTATCCAGAAGGAATTAGAAGTCGTTCCTTATATTTACAGATTTCCCTTTGAGTCTAGTTTCATTAGAAACAAACGGCATGAGCATTGAAGCTCTGTACGAGAAGATATCCAGGTCGTAATGCGTAAAGGTCAGTGTAGTCGACCCCTGTAACATGGGCGACTTTAACTAATAAACTGTACCAATTGGCCCGACCAAAAATTCTAGAAATAAATCCATGGATAGATATATGAGTCTAAATTCAGGAAAAATTTACGGAATCAGTTTCTGAGTTTTGAAACTCGAGATATGATTTTTAAGGCGACAGTGACGCAGTTAGCTAGCCTGCCTGGAACAGCAATCAAATATTACAAAGAGAGTAATAAGGGAAGTAAGACCGGTAACACCACGTGGTCAAATCCGGTGACGGTCACGGGTTTGGGGTGTTACAATTCCAATTTGCACACTTAGTGCTATTTATAGCCGAAGCTATTTTGAATCGCACACTTAGTGCCAAACATAGTTAATTTATCATCGTGTTCAAACCATAATCAAATATATACAATTTATGCATTATCAAAGCATTAAAACTTAAATAACATCATTTATCACGTAGAAACTTACCTCGTACTCAAAATTGACGATTCGGATCGTTTACTCAATAACCTTTGACTTCCCTCGATCTAAATCTGAAATTCTCTTTTCATGATCTATATGTATTCAAAATTAACCCTTTTACTCAACATATAATTCAATTCAATCCATATACACATATTTAGGGCATTTTACAAATTAGCACTCATATTTTCAAGTTATATCACTTTAGTCCCGAATTCATAAAATCACAAAATACACATAAGTTCTTTATACATATGTTAGGCTGAATATTCACTTAGCTCATATAAGCCCATATATTTCAGTTAATTTACATTTTAGTCCCCTAATTTCTCATTTTCACAATCTAGCCCAAATTACTCAAATTCATCAAAAATCCCAATACAGAACATACGTATCTATCATCAAGCTTCCATATTTCATCAATTAACATTACAAAACTCACAAAATCAACAATGGCATAACTCAAAATCATCATCTAAAATAGAAATTTAGGCATGGGCTTGATAGAACACAAAGCAACGATCACAAAAAACGTAGAAATCATCAAAAACTGAACAAAACTCATACCTTAATCAAGTTTCAACCATAGCCGAATGAAAACATAGCCTTTGGCTTTATTCTTTTCTAATTTTAGGTCTAAAATGATGATAATAAGGATGATTTTATGTTTTGTTCTATTTAACATAACTTTAATATACATTTTACTAAAATAGCCTTATTATTATCATTTAAATTCCACTAACCCTTGGCATATATGTCCATTCATAAATTCAATGGTATAATTGCATCATAAGGACCCCAAAAATATAAAGACATAGCAATTTGGAACTTTAGCAAATAGAACACGTCTTTTACATTTTACGCGATTAGGTCATTTTATCAAATTAAGCACACAAATGATAAAATTAACACACGAAACTTTCACACATGCTTAAACACAAACTGTAAACATAGAAAATATTACTAAAATATATTTCTGACTCGAATCTATGGTCCCGAAACTACTATTCTGACTAGGGTCTAAATCGGGTTGTTACATTCGGTTCCAAAATAGAAGAGAGATGATGCTTATGTTTCTTTATTTTGTCTTTCATCATTTAATAATATTATAACATATAAAACACATATAAAATTAAAAAAATTAAAGCTTTAACTCTCCACCAACTGAAGAATGAGTAATTTATCCATTAAGACCATCCAATTATGCTTCTTTAATCAATTAACACCTTTAAACTAATAGCGATTGACTTTTTCAACTATTACGATTTAGTCATTTTTACTTAATTAACTATCTAAACATTAAAATTTCTTAACAAAACTTTAATACAACCTTAATAACACTTTTTAAATATTTATAAAACTATTTACAGCTCAGTTTATAGAAATAAGGTCCCGATACCTCATTTTCTAAAACCACTTGACTTTAGGGTCATACCACGTAAACATAATTGTTCTTCCATTTAACCAAAAATCAATAAATCAAAATTTATCATTACACCTTATATTATTTTTAAATATTAAATAATAATATTTATAGACTCACATGTCAGATTTGTGGCCCCAAAACCACTATTCCGATATTATTGAAAAACGGGCTGTTACAAAAAGAATCTACCAAATGGTAGGTTCCCTGAAAAACCATGGCAAAACACAAATACCCACGCTTCACCAAAAGACAAATCCTTCATCTAAGTCATTACGGATCTACTAGGTTAGCCAAACAGTCTGCCCATCATGGCACGACAACAAACACTTAACACCACACTGGTGGATAGGGCATAAATCAGCCTTCTTTGGCTTATATTTAGCCAACAATCTATCCATACAATGTAACACCCCAAACCCGGCCTAGACATTATGGCCGAATCTGTGATGTCACATTGAAGTGTTTTTCGAAAAACATGATTTCATTGAAAAAAATCCGTTCTACATTAAAACCTTATAATGATCTTAACAAAAATTTAGGACATCTTGTTCATTGTTAAAACTCAAGTCGTTTTAGCATTTATTTTTTTGGAAATCTGCAGCCTACTACTAACAGATATGAATCAAAGTACATAAATCCCAAACTAAAATAAAAAACTTAAAGACCCCTTATTACTTAAACAAATACCCAAATTAAATTACTTATAAATTAAAAATCAAATAAGAAAGCAGGTGCCGTTGTATGGCCACCATTGAGCCCCTCCCAGCTCCGATCCGCCTAAGGATGGGGATTACCTGTACAGATAAATAGATGGGTGAGTTTACGAAAACTTAGTGTGTAATCCCATATAAGCAAACAGTAAGAAAGCAAGCACAGTCTGGGCCTAAGCTGTAACACCCCTAACACGTATCCAACACTGGGACGGGGCTCGAGGCATTACCCGAACTTTACACTTTCAGTATACTAACTTGGGTCACAAAATTTCATTTGAATTTAAAACCTTTCAATCTTGAACATCTCGTCCCTTGTATAGGCCTTTGAGACCAATAACATATCGGAAGGCAATGCGGGACAAATACAGGCACGTTCGATTAACCTTGGGCTCCCCAGAAAATTTTCCTTAACATAAAGGGACACACGCCCGTGTAGGTGGGCCGTGTGGACTCACACACCCGTGTATCTTGGGGCACGCCCATGCTCTTCAACCGTGGGCAACACTGACTTATCAACACGACCATGGAACACGCCCGTGCTGCCTGCCCGTAGACGAACCTGTCATTTTAACATGGTTATGGCGCACGCCCGTGTGGCCTACCCGTGTACAACTTTGAGCTAAAATTTTAAGTGCAGGGGACACACGACCATAACACACGCCCATGGGAGAGAACCGTGTGTCCCACACAGCCTAGACACACACCCGTGTGTCTAACCATGTGGACCTTAATACGCTATTTTCCAAGCCTTTAGTCACCCCTTTCTACTACTTGTGCCTAATGGTTACCAAGTTTGAGAGAAAGCATGATTATACACTTGTAAATAATCTAAATGAAAATATCTGTATGGAAACCTCATATCATTGGTTTCCTACATAAATGGTTATTTCCTATTTAGTGTCATGGGTTCCCATATTCATTAATCCATCTGAAATTGGCTTATTCATGTGATTCATTGCCAATTGATAGTAACCCATCATTTGTAATTAAAACCATGCATAAAATCGTAGGCCATAGCCTACTTAAATTAAGCCAATTTTCATGGTCATATACAAAGAGATAAACATATTTTTACATGCCTTTACTGGGCAATTCAAATGACACATATAACAAAATACTCAAAAATACTATACATGCCATTGAACAAAATTCAAATAACTTGTTTAGTTAATAGTGTGTTGGTTCTCCCACCCGTCTTCCAATCCTTATGAGTCATTGAGCTCTATAAAATAGGGAAAAGAGAGGGGTAAGCATTTTCATGCTTAGTAAGCTAGAATAACCGAAGAGTAAACTTACCGAATAACTAGCATACATCCATACTTAAACCATGAAATCATCCAATATGAAATGATTTCCTATCACATGCACTCAATCAATGAGTTAGTCACATAATCATGTATCATGTAATTTAACTAGATGAGCTCATCATTCAACATTTCATTCATACATGCATCCTACGTTAATCTCATTGAGTTTCTAGGAAATCTCGATGGAATACCCATTATCTGTCAATTCATTCAAATGATCTTTCCATATATGCGCTCCCGCGAACCTCACATCATATGGCAGGATTACCAGTCCAGGCTAAATCCCCCATTGTATGGACTCATAGAGTGATGTCGGGATTGCCAGTCCAGGCTAAATCCCTTATAACGACGAACACCCTTAATGAGCTCGGATTTGAGTTACCAGTCCAGGCTAAATTCAGATCCTAATCGGATTACCCATCCGGGCTAAATCCAAAATGCACTCATATTCTTCGAGAGTCTTGATCATTCAAGAAACACCTGTCCGGGATAGATTCCTTTTCATACTCGACATCACGGATTACCTGTCCGGGCTAAATCCTTGCTGCAACACATGCAGAATCTCCTTTCACATGAAAAACATGGTTTATCCATCAAATTCCCTTTTTAACCTTAACCGAGACAGTTATCAACAAGTCATTATCAAAGACGCATTTCATACATTTTCATGCCATTAATAATGCAATCATCATGCATTCATAAACCATACAATCATGCATATTAGGGGTTTACTTTAAGTTATCCTAACTTACCTGGTAACAGTTTCAGAATTATGTTTCAGTTATTCCGAAACCTTGTATTTACCTCGATTGACCTCCAAAATTTGTTCCTCGGGGTCTATAACAACAAAATTAGCTCATTAATACCCCACATTATACATTTCAAGTTTAATATCTACCCTCGGTCCAAATGACCGTTTTCCCCCTAACCTTTGACATTTTTACGATTTAGTCTCTAGGCTCGTATAATGAAACACATGAAATCTCTATCTTACCCAAGCCTAACCAAACATTTTTCTCTCTTATGGCAACCCACATTTTTCATTATTTTCCTCATTTCTACAATATATTTACATCTTTTGAAAAATAGTCCCTATAAGGGTTTCTCATAAAAACCTACTTGGAAAAGATGTTTAACACACATTTATCTTTCATATTCCTCCATAATCTATCAAAATACCAATAACTTATGCATTGGTAAATTTTTGAACATGAACCCTAGCATGAAATATGGGTAGAAATGGAGAGAGCAAGCTACCGGGATTTCAAAAACACAAAGAACATGAAAAACGGGGCTTGGGAGCACTTACTATTGAGCTTGAAAATTGAAGAAACCCTAGCTATGGTGTCCTCCAAATTTCAGCAGCTATGGGAAGAAGATGAGCATGTTTTTGCTCCATTTTTTCCCTTTTTATTTCATTAAAATGACAAATGACCAAAATGCCCTTATAGTCTTTCTTTAAAATTTCATCCATGCAAGCCCATTTCTGTCCAAAAATTTAAAATTTGGGAAAATTGATCCCCAAGACCTTCTAATTCATAATATATAGCAATTTCATACAATTTGCTTCTAGAATCCAAGTTTTGCAATTTATTCAATTTAGTCCCTAATTTCCAATTGGACACCTTATACTTAGAATTTCTTCATAAAACTTTAACACATGCATATATTAATATTCTAGGCCTCATAACAATCATGAAATAAATATTTTTGCTGTCGAATTTTTCGTCCCGAAACCACTATTCCGACTAGGCCCTATTTTGGGATGTTACATTTCTCCCCCCTTAGGGACTTTCGTCCTCGAAAGTCTTACCAGAAAACATATTTGGATATTGGCTTTTCATGGTTTCTTCTGGCTCCGATGTGGCTTCTTCTACACTATGTCGATGCCATAAAACTTTTACAAGAGCCACATCTTTATTTCTCAACTGTTTAACTTCATGAGCCAATATCTTAACCGGTCCTTCTCCATAGGTCATATCCGGTTGAATTTAGATCTCAGTCGGTGAAATTACATGAGAGGGGTTTGATCAATATCTCCTTTACATGGATACATGGAACACATCATGAATCTTTTCCAGTTTGGGTGGCAATGCCAAACGATAGGCTAATAGTCCAACTCTTTCGGTGATCTTGTACGGTCCAATAAATTGTGGACTCAGTTTACCTTTCCAACCAAATCTCAATACCTTTTTCCATGGAGATACTTTCAAGAATACTCTATCTCTAACTTGAAACTCAATTTCTTTTCTTTTCAGATTAGGATAAGACTTTTGCCTATCTGATGCCGCTTTTAAACAATCCCGTATCACTTTAACTTTTTCTTCATTTTCTTTAATCAGATCAACTCCATGAATCTGATTTTCCTTGAGTTCTGTCCAGTACAATGGAGTTTGACATTTCCTACCATATAAGGCCTCATAAAGTGCAATCTTCAAACTTGTTTGGTAACTATTGTTGTAGGAAAATTCTACCAACGGCAGATATTTTTCCCAACTACCCTGAAACTCAAGAATGCAACAACGCAATATGTCCTCAAGAATCTGAATCATCCGCTCAGACTGACCATCGGTCTGAAGGTGAAAAGCTGTGCTAAAGCTCAACTTTGTACCCAAGGCTTCTTGTAACCTCTTCCAGAATCTCAAAGTGAACCTCAGGTCTCTGTCTGAAATAATCGACTGTGGTACTTCGTGCAATCTTACTATCTCAGAAATGTACAAATTAGCCAATCTATTAAGGGAATAATCCGTCCTTATCGGGATAAAATGAGCCAACTTTGTCAGTTTGTCCACTATAACCCATATGGCATCTTTCCTTTTTAGAGTCAAAGGTAATCCTGTCACGAAATCCATGGTAACTTTGTCCCATTTCCATTCAGAGTCTATTACAGGTTGTAACAGACTTAAAGGCACTTGAAGTTCAGCTTTAACTTGCTGACATACCAGGCATTTCGATACAAATTCAAAAACGTCTTTTTTCATTCCGTTTCATCAGTACATCTTCTTTAAATCGTACACTTTGGTACTTCCCAGGTGAACTGACAAACGACTGTTATGTGCTTCTTGCAAAATATTCTAAATAAGTTCATTGTCTTTGGGTACACAAACCCTATCTTTGAACATCAAACATCCATCAGGACCAATTCGGAAATCGGTTTCAATACCAGACTCACATTTAGCCCTTTTTGCTTGCAAGTCATCATCATTAAACTAAGCATCATGAATTTCTTGCAAAAATGTTGGCCTAGCCTCCAGCTCGGCCAGAACTAAACCATCATCAAGCAATGTCAAACGAGTATCCATGGCTCTCAAGGCATATAGGGATTTTCTACTCAATGCATCGGCGACCAGATTCGCCTTTCCCTGGTGATAGTCAATAATCAAATCATAATCTTTAATTAATTCTAACCATCTCCGCTGTCTCAAATTTAATTCTTTCTGAGTCATCAAGTGTTTCAAACTCTTGTGGTCTGTGAATATACGACAAGTCTCACCATACAAATAATGTCTCCAAATTTTTAAGGCAAAAACAATAGCAGCAATCTTTAGGTCGTGGGTTGAATAATTCTTCTCATGAGGCTTCAATTGCAGTGAAGCATAGGCTATCACCTTGCCATCTTGCATAAGCACACAACCCAATCCATTTAAGGATGCATCACTGTAGATCACAAATTCTTTTCCCGGTTCAGGTAGCACTAAAATAGGAGCTTCAGTCAGCAATGTCTTTAACTTTTCAAAACTTTGCTGACACTTCTCCATCCATTCAAACTTAACGTCTTTTTGTAGCAACTTCGTCATCGGAGTCGCTATCATGGAAAATCCTTTTACAAACCTTCGATAGTAACCGGCTAAGCCCAAAAAGCTTCAAACCTCAGTTACATTCTTAGGCAATTTCCATTCAACAATTGTAGAAATTTTACTTGGATCAACTCGGATCCCTTCACCTGAAACTATATGACCCAAAAATCCAACTTCCTGGAGCCAAATTTCACTTTTGCTAAACTTAGCATACAATTACTTTTCCCGCAAGGTCTGCAACACAATTTTCAGATGCTTCGCATGCTCTGTCTCATCTCTAGAGTAGATCAAAATGTCATCAATAAACACAACTAAAAACTTATCCAAATATGGCTAAAAAATCCTATTCATTAGATCCATAAACATGGCTGGTGCATTCGTCAGCCCAAACGGCATGACAAGAAATTCATAATGGCCATACCTCTTTCTGAAAGCTGTCTTGGGAACATCCGAGTCTTTAACTTGCAACTGATAATAGCCAGACCTTAAGTCTATCTTGGAGAATACAGTGGCTCCTCTCAATTGGTCAAACAGATCATCGATCCTTGGCAAAAGATACTAATTCTTGATAGTCACCTTATTCAGTTGCCGATAATCGATACATAACCTCATTTACCCATCTTTCTTTTTCACGAACAACACGGGGGCACCCCAAGGTGAAAAACTTGGCCTTGCGAATCCTTTATCCGTCAGCTCTTGCAACTGTGCCTTCAACTCTTTTAACTCAGTTGGTGCCATTCTGTATGGAGAAATAGAAATGGGAGTCGTCCCTGGCATCAACTCAATACCAAACTCTATCTCCCTTTCAGGAGGTAGCCCAGGTAATTCTCCTGGAAACACATCTAGATACTCACATACTATCGGCACAAACTCAATCTTTAATGCAATTTCCTTAGTGTTCATCACAAACATAAGGTAGGCTTCGTATCTTTTCCTTATATATCTCTGGGTAACCATTGCCGTGATTACAACCGGCAACGAACCCAATTCTTTTGATTCGACCAGTAGAACCTTACCATCCGGGCATCTTAACTTAATATACTTACTACCACAATTCATAATTACATCAAATTCATCAAATGGTAACAACATAAGGTTAGCCGGGAAACAACAACCTTGAATCGTCAAAGGACAATTCTTACAGACTTTATCAACTAGGGCTGATTTGCCTAGTGGATTCGACACTTTAATAATATCTTTCGTATGTTCAACAGGTATGTTGATACTAGACGTCAATCTCATGCAGATATATGAATGCGTTGACCCCGGGTCAATTAAAGCAACAGCATTTACATTAAAAAGAAAGAAGGTACCCGTAATAACATTAGGAGCAGCGGTTTCCTCTCGGGCACGTATCGTATACGTTCTTGCCGGGGCTCAGACCTCTGGTTTTGCAGCGTCTTTCGTCACAACTCGACTGCCACTAGCACTCCCAGGGTATTTCGGAGGTCTACCTCGTGGAATGGGAGCATTCGACTTCAGATCTAATTCCTCATCTTTTTCAGCTCTTTCTGGGCAGTCTCTAAGAAAATGATCAAGAGAAACACATCTGAAACATGCGCCATTTTTCATTCGGCACTCTCTGAAGTGAAATTTTTTGCAGCTCTTACACTTCAGTTTTTGATCATCTACACTCCTCACACTAGTCTCCATCGGGGAGGAAGACTTTTGACCTCATCGTTTAGAGCTTCTCGATCTACCCGAATATCCCACTGATGAAGTGGAGTGTTCATGCAGGCTCCTGGCTTTCTTCATAGACAACGAGAGTGTTTTACCACTAGACCTCTTGCTTGTAACTTGAGCCTCTCTCTTAGCTTGTTTTCTTTCATTATTAACTTCCTCAGCCTTCTTGGCTTGATTGGCCAATGCGGCAAACTCCCGTATTTCCAAGATCCCAATCAACAACTTGATGTCCTTATTCAGACCTTCCTCGAAGCATTTACACATTTCTGATTCCGTTTAGACCCATTCTGTTGCGTACTGACTTAGTCGTATGAAGTCTCTCTCGTATTCCGTTATAGTCTTGTTACCTTGTTTGAGTTCCAGGAACTCTTTTCGCTTCGAGTCCCAAAAACCGTTGGCTAATATATTTCTTCCTAAACTCTGCTTGGAAGAAATCCCAAGTAATATTTTCCTTCGGCACTACCGAGGATACGGTTTTCCACCAATTGTATGCAGTGTCCTTCAAAAGGGACACAACACACTTCAAACATTCCTCGGGTGTGCATGACAAATCATCTAACACCCGTGTAGTATTTTTGAGCCAAAACTCGACTATTTTAGCGTCATCATCAACTTTAGCTCTGAATTCTTCAGCCCTATACTTTCTAAGCTTATCTACAAGGGCTTTACCGATTCTCACCGATGTCATACCTCGTGGCACATCCTCATCAGGTTGGTTAAGTGGCAGGGGTGGTCTTTGTATATTGGGGTGATCTCTTAGATAATCCCCAAACCATTCATCCATCATATCAAAGATGGCAGCTCGGGCCTCTTCTCGGCCTTCTAACATCAGCCTTCTACTACTACTAGATACAGCTCATTGTACAGAAGCTGGAGCATGGCTCTCGGCTCCCTCGGACTTATCTTGTGCTTCATTGGAAGACATTTGCTATATTTAAAACAATTTAAACAATTAGGAGACATCACACTATCAACATTCGAGTAATGGCATGTACAGCGAACGTTTAACATCCTCTACGATAATCCTAGAACCAATTAAATCGTAGCTCTGATACCAATAAATGTAACACCCCTAACCCGTATCCAACACCGGGACGGGGCTCGAGGCATTACCGAAACTTTACACTTTTAATATACTAACTCGGGTCACAAAATTTCATTTGAATTTAAAACCTTTCAATCATGAACATCTCGTCCCTTGTATAGGCCTTCGAGACCTATAACATATCGGAAGGCAAAGCGGGACAAATACGGGCACGTTCGATTAACCTTGCGCTCCTCAAAAAATTTTCCTTAACATAAAAGGACACACGCCCGTGTAGGTGGGTCGTGTGGACTCACACGCCCGTGTATCTTGGGGCACGCCTATGCTCTTCAACCGTGGCCAACATTGACTTCTCAACACGGCCATGGAACACGCCCGTGCTGCCTGCCCATGGACGAAACGGTTATTTTAACACGGCCATGGCGCACGCTCGTGTGGCCTACCCGTGTACAACTTTGAGCTAAAATTTTAACTGCAGAGGACACATGGCAATAACACATGCCCATGGGAAAGAACCGTATGTTCCACACGGCCTAGACACACGCCCGTGTGTCTAACCATGTGGACCTTAATACGCTATTTTCCAAGCCTTTAGTCACCCCTTTATACTACTTGTGCCTAATGGTTACCAAGTTTGAGAGAAAGCATGATTATACACTTGTTAATAATCTAAATGAAAATATTTGTATGGAAACCTCATATCATTGGTTTCATACATAAATGGTTATTCTCTATTTAGTGTCGTGGGTACCCATATTTATTAATCCATATGAAATTGGCTCGTTCATGTGATTCATTGCCAATTGATAGTAACCTATCGTTTGTAATTAAAACCATGCATAAAATCATAGGTCATAGCCTACTTAAATTAAGCCAATTTTCATGGTCATATACTAAGAGATAAACATATTTTTACATGCCTTTACTGGGCAATTCAAATGACACATATATCAAAATACTCAAAAATACTATACATGCCATTGAACAAAATAAATAGAGTCTTTATACCAAAGCTTGTTTAGTTAATAGTGTGTTGCTTCTCCCACCCATCTTCCAATCCTTATGAGTCCTCGAGCTCTGTAAAATAGGGAAAAGAGAGGGGTAAGCATTTTCTTGCTTAGTAAGCTTGAATAACTGAAGAGTAAACTTACCGAGTAATTAGCATACATCCATACTTAAATCATGAAAGCATCCTATATGAAATGATTTCCTAACACATGCACTCAATCAATGAGTTAGTCACATAATCATGTATCATGTAATTTAACTAGATGAGCTCATCATTCAACATTTCATTCATAAATGTATCCTACATTATTTGTAACACCCCTTACCCGTGTTCAACGCCGGAACAGGGTACGAGGCATTACCGGACTTAATCACTAATCATCGTATAAAAACCCATTCATAATTTCACTCTAATTTAAAACTTTTTCAAACACATTCAAGCTGTCCCTTAAAAAGAGCTTACAAGGACCATATCATGCTTTGATTTAACCACACACATAGGCAAGCATGCACATTCATAAATTGCATCATTTAATTAATAACATAATCAAGACTATCTACATTAAATGACTTTATTCAAGTTACAACTTTTACCGATTAAGCCGTTTTACTCATTTTTTTGCTTAAAACTACTTAGCAAAAGTTGTTTAACATAATTTCAGCCTTCATATTCTACCATAAAACATCAAAATAAACACATTTAACCTATGGGTTTTTTCCAAATATGAACCCTGGCTTAAATTATTGCTAGAATAAGCTTAATCAAGTTACCGAGATTCTAAAATCGTAAAGAACTTGAAAAACGGGGCTAGAACGGACTTACTATTATGCTTGGAAAGCTTGAAAACCCTAGCCATGGCTTCCCCCATGCTAATTTCGGCCTCCATGAAAAAGATGAGTCAATTTTGGCTTTATTTTCCCTTTTTATTTCTTTTAATTACCAAATGACTAAAATTCCCTTAAGGCCTTTCTTTAAAATTTTGTCCTATTCATGCCCATTTTTGTCCAAACAAAATATAATGGTCTAATTCCATTTAAGGACCTCCTCTTTAAACCCCCATTTCAATCAAGTACTTATGAATTAGAACACATATTTTACAACTTTTTTCAATTTAGTCCTAAAAGTCCAATTAAGCACTTTATCAGTAAAATTACTTAACGATATTTTTACATAATATTTTAATCAATAAATAAACCTTGAAACTTAATCGGAATAAATTTTTCAACTTCGAAATCATGGTTCTAAAACCATCGTTCCGTTTAGGCCCTAAATCGGGCTGTTACAACAACTTCTGCAAATAAGCCTTAATAGGCAAATTAAACATGTAATCTATAAAATTTCTTATCAATACTCTAACACATGGATCTAATCACTCAGTAAATCATAAAAATTAATCGAAATAAACTTTTCTATTTCATATTTGTGGTTTCACAACCACTATTCGATTTAGGCCCTATTTCGAGATGTTACATTATTCTCGTCGAGTTTCGAAGCAATCTCAATGGAATACCCATTATCTGTCAATTCATTCAAATGATCTTTCCATATATGCGCTCCTGCGAACCTCACATCATATGGCGGGATTACCAGTCCAGGCTAAATCCCTTATAACGACGAACACCCTTAATGAGCTCGGATATGAGTTACCAGTCCAGGCTAAATTGAGATCCTAATCGGATTACCCGTCCGGGCTAAATCCACAATGCACTCATATTCTTCGGGAGGCTTGATCATTCAAGGAACACCTATCTAGGTTAGATTCCTTTCCATACTCGAGATCACGGATTACCCGTCTGGGCTAAATCCTTTGTTGCAACACATGCAAGACCTCCTTTCACATGTAAAACATGGTTTATCTATCGAATTCCCTTTTTAACCTCAACTGAGACGGGTTATCAACAAGTCATTATCAAAGACGCATTTCATGCATTTTCATGCCATTAATAATGCAATCATCATGCATTCATAAATCATACAATCATGCATATTAGGGGTTTACTTTAAGTTATCCGAACTTACCTGGTAGCAGTTTCAGAGTTATGTTTCGGTTATTCCGAAACCTTGTATTTACCTTGATCGGTCTCCGAAATTTGTTCCTCGGGGTCTATAACAACAAAATTAGCTCATTAATACCCTACATTATACATTTCAAGTTTAATATCTACTCCGATCCAAATGACCATTTTGCCCCTAACCTTTGACATTTTTACGATTTAGTCCCTAGGCTCGTATAATGAAACACATGAAATCTCTATCTTACCCAAGCCTAACAAAACTTTTTTATCTCGTATGGCAACCCACATTTTTCATTATTTTTCTCATTTCTACCATACATTTACATCTTTTGAAAAATAGTCCCTATAGGGTTTCTCATAAAAACCAACTTGGAGAAGATGTTTAACACACATTTATCTTTCATATTCCTCCATAATCCATCAAAATACCAAATAAATCATGCATGGGTAAATTTTTGAACATGAACCCTAGCATGAAATATGGGTAGAAATGGAGAGAGCAAGCTACCGGGATTTCAAAAATACAAAGAACATGAAAAACGGGGCTTAGGAGCACTTACTATTGAGCTTGAAAATTGAAGAAACCCTAGCTATAGTGTCCTCCAAATTTTGGCCGCTATAGGAAGAAGATGAGCATGTTTTTACTCTATTTTTCCCTTTTTATTTCATTAAAATGACAAATGACCAAAATGCTCTTATGGCCATTCTTTAAAATTTCATCCATACAAGCCCATTTTTGTCCAAAAATTTAGAATTTGGGCAAATTGATCTCTAAGACCTTCTAATTCATAATCTATAGCAATTTCATACAATTTGCTTCTAGAATCCAAGTTTTGCAATTTATTCAATTTAGTCCCTAATTTCCAATTGGACACCTTATACTTAGAATTTCTTCATAAAACCTTAACACATGCATATATTCATATTCTAGGCCTCATAACAATCATGAAATAAATATTTTTGCTGTCAAATTTGTTGTCCCGAAACCAGTATTCCGAGTAGGCCCTATTTTGGGATGTTACATAAGCCCTTTTTAGATACAGTGACAATATCAGTTTGGGCTTTAGCTCATCTCGATAAAGAAACAGTCATGTGTTTGGGCCTTGGCCCAATACAGTAACAATAAACAGTGCAGTAAAAGTAATCTGTGCAGTAATAGTTTGAACAGTATGCCAATCCTACCCATCCAGCCTCTACACTCCATCTCCGTCCAACCCTACACTCTATATGGGGATATAATCAACCCACCCATCCCTACACTCCAGAATTAGCACCAGTTGTGGCACTAAATAGTAATATGTAACTGAGCTGCTAGTAATTTAGGCATCAAGACTTTCAGTACACTTCCTCCGATCAATATAAACCCATCCCCATGCAATGTATCATACAGTCATGTCATGTCATATAATAGAATCATACATGTATCCATTACAGTTTAAATAACATGATAAAATACGGTCATACATGCATATATATATATACATCACATAGGGAAAAATAGTCATTTTTTCACATAAGGGAAAAATAGTCAATTTACCACATAAAGGAAAAACAATCATCTTACTACAAAAGGGCAAAACAATCATTTTACTACATAAAGGAAAAATAGTCATTTTATCACTAGGGGCAAAACAGTCATTTTATCACATAGGGATCCAGGCACACTTACTGACCCAAAAGTAGGTCCACATTCGTCTCAGCCTACCCGTGCAACCTTAACAGTCAAACAGTGGAAATGGGCCCACGACCCATATTGCGGGCCTACGTAGGCCCATACACCCGTAGGGCCACACAACCCAACGTGGCCCAAAGTAGCCTAAGCCTATGAAATCCCTCATGGTGGCCTCTACGATCTAACACCCTTATTTATGTGTTAGGATTACCACACGAGCGAGTGCACACCCGTGAAGCGCCAATGGTCATATTTTTTGGCTTTTACCGATTTACGATTTGAGCAGTGTTTAAGCACCTTATTGTAAAAATGCGCAACTAAACCACAGGCGCTCCAACCCTAGATTCAAACACAATCCGTCATCAGTCCTTTTAGAGATATCCTTTTTGTTATAACACTTATCAAAGAAATTCTAATCACTTGCCTTGGTTGATCAACGGACGATCACACATTAAAACCGTTACAAGCGATAGACCACAAACCCTTTTAGAGATATCCTGCAATACATTCGAGACTTAATAACCTTAATCCATTTATTGATCAACCAAAAGTCTGGACCAACTGTATAACACTTACCAAATGCGTGAAACCTATTATAGGGAAGGGAAGAAATCGGCCTATCCAAAATGATCACCCAATGCGGCAGAGGCAAAACTAGCACTAATACACTCCAAATATGTCAGTAGTAGAAGAAAGTGTTAGATACAAGACTAGCATGGCAGAGAGAAAAAGAAAGAGAAAGCACCCGTACACTCAGACTGATTGATCACAAAACAATGCCGAAATCAAAAGAACAAAAGGAGAAGAAGTGGAGTAATAGGCCAACAACCAAAATGGAGAAAGGGAAGAATTGGGAGAAAGAGAAGAGGGAAAAGGAATATTCTACCAAACAACAAAACCAATTTGGGAGAGAAAATGAGAGAGAGGGGAAGAGAATGTAATTGACCAAACACAAAATCGATTGGTTGAGGGGAGAAGCTGAAGTAATCGGTCAAAGAAAAACCACAATTAAAACAAGAAACCAAAAGAAACTTGCCAAACCCGTGAGTGTTGAAAGGGAAAGAGAGGGAAAACAAAATTGAATAAGGAATAAGAGAGCAAAATAATATTTGAAAGAATTTTAGACATTATTCGGCCTCTAAGTAGTGAGAAAAGAACCAAAATGCTACCAGCCACCAAAATGGAAAGCAATGACAACCCAAAGCTGAATTCTGAGTGGGAAGATTACCATTTCGGCACCCACACTCTTCCAACTTCAAATCCCCAAATTTCTTCTAAATTCCCTCCTCAAATCACTCCACTAATCTCTCAACCATCCAATTTGAAGTCCCTTCAACCACTTTAGTGTTTCGGTCAACCTACAATTCTCTCGCGACATAGGAGCAAAATAAAACACTCCACTGCGCCCACCAGGATTCAAACCTTAGTCCTCTAGCATAGATAACACGTCACTTACCCTTAGACCAGCGGACCCTTTCTATCATAAAATACCCACATTTATTTAAGAAGCCTACTAACTAGAGAGAGGGTTTATTCTTTCAATAAAAATTTTTTTTGCACATGCCCAGGCTTGAACCCAAGACTTCTCAGACACTCTCCAGAACACTTAACCACTGAAGAAGATACATAGTTGTGTCACTTTCTTGCACAACTAAACATTTATGTGCTGCCTCTTAACTGTTCACATGCTCAAAACCTAATACTTTTAGGCCCAAAATTCAGACCGTTACAATTCACCCCTCCTTAAAGAAATTTCATCCCCGAAATTTCCAACTATCAGATCAGTCGCATATCACAAACTACACCACTACGCTCCCACTGTACACTCTAATCCCAAAACACTACCACACTTAACTTGAGTGTTTTTAGCACAGTCTACAGATAGACTGGGACAGTGCGTCAATCCAATACTCATCCACATTAGGGCAACTCCAGCAATACCCTAAATATCTCAGCTCCACAAGACTGAAGTCATTTCATAACTGATCCACATCCCACAGTACCAGTATTGGGCCCAGCGACCCTCTTCAGAATTTGCAACTAGCTTAGAACAGTGCGTCATCCCCAGCCGAATGATCGTGAGACCCAGTCTCAGTCACAGGTGAAGCCGGTGTCTCTCTAGCTTCAATGTTAGGCATGCGACTCGATGAAGAAGACCTAACCAAAGCACCTCCACGGCCTTCATCGCGGCCTCTTATACCCCTTCTACGAGTACTTTTGGTGCTCATTATCGATTTGTGTATTATCTGTTTCAGAAATTTTATGCCTCAATTTACAGTTCCTGTGTTTAATAACAGATGTTTTATGGAGACAGTATCAAAAGTATACAATATTATTTTTCGTACAACACAGTGTCTAATGTGTCTACTGGTTTTACTACAGTCTCAGTATACAATACAAACGAGTTTACTGTATGGTATACTACCTACAGTAGTCTTAGTAATCCTACCTATGGTAGTTTCAGTCAAAATCGAAATACATTTTTTTGAGAGAACTTACAAGATCAGTGCCGAAGACTCGGTGTACTACACATTCAGTAAAACATTTCCAAGTATTTCAAATCATTCGAAACAGTTCTTTTAGAAATTCCAAGTTTCAAAACAAACCCAAATCCACAACTGAGTTTTACAACCTAGCTCTGATACCACTAAATGTAACACCCCAAACCCGGCCTATACGTTATGGTCGAATCTACAAGTCACATTGAAGTGGTTTTCAAAAAACATGATTTCATTGAAAAAAATCTGTTCTACATTAAAACCTCATTGTGATCTTAGCGAAAATTTAGGACATCTTGTTCATTGTTAAAACTCAAGTCATTTTAGCAAAATGTTAATCATATTAGATTGTTATTACACTTTAAAACAATGTTTGTTGCAGAAGCTTTTAAAATATGTTGCGTAAACGTGGTGTTTTGAAAAGAATTTATTTTTTTGGAAATCCGTAGCCTACTACTAACAGATATGAATCAAAGTAAATAAATTCCAAATTAAAATAAAAAATTTAAAGAGGCCTTATTACATAAACAAATACCTAAATTAAATTACTTATAAATTAAAAATCAAATAAGAAAGCAGATGCCATTGTGTGGCCACCATTGAGTCTCTCACAGCACAAATCCGCCTAAGGCTGGGGATTACCTGTACAAATAAACAGATGATTGAGTTTACAAAAACTCAGTATGTAATCCCATAAAAGCAAACAGTCAGAAAGTAAGCACAGTCTGGGCCTAAGCACTTTTAGACAGAGTGACAATATCAGTTTGGGCTTTAGCCCATCTCAATACAGAAACTGTCATGTGTTCGGGCCTTACCCAATGCAGTAACAACAAATAGTACAGTAACAGTTTAAACAGTATACCAATCCTACCCATCTAGCCTCTACACTCCATCTCCTTCCAACCCTACACTCCAGGTGGGGATATAATCAACCTACCCATCCCTACACTCTAGAATTAGCACTAGTTGCGGCATTAAACAGTAATATGCAACTGAGCTGCTAGTAATTTAGGCACGAAGCCGTTCAGTACACTTCCTCCGATCAATATAAACCCATTCTCATACAATGCATCATATAGTCATGTTATGTCATATAATAGAATCATACATGTATCCATTACAGTTTAAATAACATGCTAAAATACGATCATACATGCACACATACATCAAATAGGGTAAAACAATCATCTTATCATATAAGAGAAAAATATTCATTTTACCATATAAGGGCAAAACAATCA
Source organism: Gossypium arboreum (assembly GCF_025698485.1). Classification (NCBI taxonomy): domain Eukaryota; kingdom Viridiplantae; phylum Streptophyta; class Magnoliopsida; order Malvales; family Malvaceae; genus Gossypium; species Gossypium arboreum. Next base: position 69,898,037 of record NC_069079.1, on the reverse strand, counting down.
TCTTACCACATAAGGGAAAAACAATCATTTTACCACATAAGGGAAAAACAATCATTTTACCACATAAAGGCAAAACAGTCATTTTATCACATAAGGGCAAAATAGTCATTTTATCACATAGGGATCCAGGCACACTTACCGACCCAACAGTAGGTCCACAGTCGTCTCGGGCGACCCGTGCAACCTTAATAGTCAAACAAAAAAATAGGCCCACGGCCCATATTGTTGGCCCATGTGGGCCCATACACCCGTGTGGCCTACAGAGCCCAGAAATGGCCTCGCCTGTGTGGATTACACAGCCTGACCCACAATCCTCCACACGTCCGTGTGGTTCACCAGTGTTGGGTCCACACGGTCGATTTCGGCTCAATATAGCCCAAAACAGCCTAAGCCCATGAAATCGCTCATGGTGGCCTCTACAACCTAACGCCCACATTTATGCATTCGGATTACCACACGAGCATACGCAAGCCCGTGTAGCGACAATGGTCACATTTTTTGGCTTTTGCTGATTTACGATTTGAGTAGTGTTTACAACCTAATTGTAAAAACGCGCAAATAAACCGCAGGTGCTCTAACCCTAGATTCAAACACAATCCGTCATTAGTCCTTTTTAATAACAATATCAATAATTCTTTTTATTATAACACTTATCAAAGGAATTCTAATCACTTGTCTTGGTTGATTGACTAAAGATTGCACACTGAAACCATTACAAGTGACAGGCCATAAACCCTTTTAGAGATATCCTGCAATACATTCGAGACTTAATAACCTTAATCCATTTATTCATCAACCAAAAGTCTGATTATCGAAGCTCAGAAGATTGATAATGAAATTTTAGCTAAACGAGCTCCGCGTGATGTAGAGTCTGATTCAGAATTCAGAGTTGATAAAGATGATTGACTGAGATTTCAAGATAGAATTTGTGTCCTGAGAAATCTAGATTTAATTCAGATGATTTTGAGTGAAGCTCATAACAGTTGGTTATCTATGCATCCAAGTAGTACGAAAATGTATAATGATCTGAAACAGTATTACTGGTGGTCCGGAATGAAAAGAGATATTTCTGACTTTGTTTCAAAATGTTTGATATGTCAGCAAGTTAAAGCTGAACATCAGGTGCCATCTGGTTTGTTACAACCAATTATGGTTTCGGAGTGGAAATGGGATCGAGTGACAATGGATTTTGTTACAGGTTTACCCCTGTCTCTAAGAAAAAAAGATGCTATCTTGGTTGTAGTTGATCAATTGATGAAATTAGCTCATTTTATTCCGATTCGATCCGATTATTCGCTTGAAAAATAGCTGAGTTATATATTTCTGATATCATGAAATTGCATGGTGTGCCATTGTCTATAGTGTTAGACAGAGATCTGAGGTTCACATCACGATTCTGGAAGAATTCTAAGATGCTTTGGGCACTAAATTGCACTTTAGTACTACTTTTCACCTGCAAACGGGTGGTCAATTCGAGCAGATTATTTAGATACTAGAGGATATGTTAAGATGTTGCATTCTTGAGTTTGAAGGTATGTGGGAACAATATTTGCCCTTGATTGAATTTGCTTATAATAATAGTTTTCAATAAAGCATTAAAATGGCACCGCACGAAGTCTTATATGGTCACAAATGCTGTACACCTTTGTATTGGATGGAGCTCAACGAAAATAAGATTTATGGGATTGATTTGATAAACGAAACTGAACGGAAAGTGAAAATGATCTGAGATAGTCTGAAACAACTTCTGATCGTCAAAAATCATATGCAAATTTGAAAAGAAGAGATATTGAATTTGAAATAGGTGAAAAAGTATTTTTAAAGGTATCTCCATGGAAAAAAGTGCTTCGGTTTGGTAGAAAAGGCAAATTGAGTTTGATGTTCATTGGACCGTATGAGATTACTGAACGTATTGGACCGGTAGCATATAAATTTTTATTACCACTAGAGCTCCACGTATCAATGCTTCGATGATATAGATCTGATCTATCACATGTGATTTCCCCGTCTGAGATTGAAATTCAGTCTGATATGACTTACGAAGAAAAGCTGATCCATATCTTAGCTCGCGAGGTTAAAGAACTGTAAAATAAGAAAATTTTGTTAGTAAAAGTGATGTAGCATCGACACAGTATTGAAGAGGCCACATGAGAGCTTGAAGATGCTATGAGACGACAATATCTAAATCTGTTTAACGGTAAAATTTTCGGGGACGAAAATCCTTAGGGAGGGAGAATTATAACAGTCTAGTTTTGACCCTAGTCAGAACAGTAGTTTTGGGAGCACATATCTGAGTCATAAAAATAGTTAAATGTTATTTTCCATGCTTATGATGTGTGAATTAGCATATGTGAAAGTTTCGTTTACAAATTTGATTGTTTGTGTGCTCAATTTGATAAAAGGACCTTATTGCGTAAAATGCAACAGTTTCTTGCTACTTGTTAAAAGTGCTTATTTGATTTGGATTTATAAATGAGAAGTCCTTATTATGTTACTTGACCATTAAAAGCATGAGGGGACATATATGGCCTTATTATAATGGTTTAATTATGTTTTAATGAAAGCGCAAAATGGTAAAATAATTATTAAATGAATTATAACTAAAATAACGTTATGAAATTATGGTCATTTGTTCATCCATGATCGAAAAACACAAAGGAAAGAAAAGCAAAACGCTTGCTAGGGTTCGACAATTTTAAGATTTGATTTAGGTACGTTTTTGTTTAAGTTTTTGATAATTTCTATGTTTTTGTAATCGTTGCTTCGTATACTATCAAACCCATGCCTCAATTTCTGATTTTGACAATGATTTTGAAATGTTCCATTAATGAAATTATGAGTTTTGTGCAATTAGTTGTTGATAAATGAAAGTTTGATGTTGGGTTTACATGTTTTGTCTTTGGATTTTTGATGAAATTGAGTAATTTGGGCTAAATTGTAAAAATTTTATTTTGAGGGACTAAAATGTGAAATAAATGAAATGTATGGAATTGTATAAGAGCTATGAAAATTTGGCTACGCTTGTGTATAAGAAAATTATGTGTATTTTGTGAATTAGGGACTAAAGTGTCAAAATGTAAAAATGTGAGGGCTAGTTTGCAAAATGCCCTAATTGTGTGTATACGGATTGTTTTGAATGAATGTATGATTGAATAAGTTAAATTTGAATTGATTTAGATCGAGAACTAAAGAATATGGAATTAGATCGGGGAAAGTCGAAAGCCGTCGAGTAACCGATTTCATTTATCTGAATCCATACGAGGTAAGTCGATATACAAATAAGATTGTTTAAATTGAATTATTATTCATTTGATATTGAATTGTGATGAATGAATGTCCGAGCTAAGTATATGCTATCCGAAAAAGTATCGACAAAGTTTCAACGTCTGAAAAACCCCGTACGAACCTTAGGAATAGTTAGGATAAATATGTCATGACATAGGATTTTTGATATCTATTTTGCGTGTAAGGCCATGTCTGGGACATTGGCATTGTATCTGATTTTGTGTAAGACCCTGTTTGGGATAGTGGCATCGATGTTTGATTACATGTAAGACCGCGTCTGGGACGTTGGCATTGTATATGCTTTCTGATCTATCCGCGTATTCTTACGTTTCCAAATGGTTCAAACGAGCATTACAAGAAAATGAATAACTTTGTGAAATCATATTAGATTAAGGTATGTATTTGAATATGAGATTTGTGTTAACATTGGTATACAAAGTATAAATGATTTGGTGATACTTATTTGCTTTGAATGATATGTTTATTTGTATATGGCTTACTAAGCTTTTGAAAGCTTACTTTGTGTGTGTTTGCATTGTTTTATAGATATCTAAGCTACTGTGAGCTCGGGGATCGTCGAGGATCGTGACCACACTATCAGACCTTATTTTGGTACTTTGACAATGTATACATTAAATTATGGCATGTATAGGCTAGAAGTTGTTGGATTATGTTTTGTGATGTACATATTTAGCCATGTGATATGGCTAGTTTGCGTTTGAACTTATAGTTTGATAATGGTATATGATATGTGGTGCTAACGTGAAATTGTGGTATGTTTTGGTTGGCTAGAAGAAATGGTCAATGTTGAGAAGTTCTGGTAAGTTTTGAGCATTTGATTGAATGATGTATTGATCATATGTTTAGGTATGGTTTTAGTTTAAGTTTTGGTATGAATTGATTGATGAATTAAGATTTGAAATGATTGGTTGGTACTGATAAGCCATAAATAATGTATGTTTTGGTATTGAGATTGGCTGAAATTGGTGTGCAAATATGCTTGTATTATTACTTGTAGGTTTGATATAATTGGGGTGGCAAATTGGCTTTTCAAATGCCCTATTTGTGTCCACACGGGCAGGAACACGGGTGTGTGTCTCCACCGTGTGTGACACACAATCACGTTACACGGCTGTGTGTCCCCTGGTGTACCCTACGAATTAAAGTCAGTATACTCTTCAATTTTGACACGGCCTAGACACACGGGCGTGCCTACTGGTCGTGTGTGACACGCGGGCTGGCACACGGGCATGTGGTTGACCGTGTGGCCAAGTCAGTAGCCTCCTTAATTTTCACACGGCCTGGAACACGGGCATGTCTTGTAGCCGTGTGGATATGTCAATATGTATGCCCTGTTTTGCCACGGCTTAGACATACGGACTTCTCTAAAACCGTGTGAGGCACGCAGCCTGTTCACATAGGCGTGTGGCATTTTAAAAGTTTAAAATTTTCTAAATTTTTTAAACTTTTATATGTTATCAGATTGGTCCCAAATGCATGAGTTAGGCTTTGTATGCTCGATCTAAGTCCTTATTGAATGTGAATGAATGACATTTACTATAACGATATGATTATTTGATAATGATTGCTCTAAATGTTACTATAATTCTGGTAATGCCTCTTAACCTATTTCGGCGACGGTTATGAGTTAGAGGTGTTACATTTTATTGGTATCAGAGCTATGGTTTAGTCTGTTCTAGGACTACCATAGCGTATGCGAGTCTAGCTATACATGCCATATTTTTTAACTGTGATAGTGTGATGAATCCTAACATTAAAATGTGCTTTTATATAGCAAATGGATCCCAAACGAGCCGTAGTGAACGATGTCGAAAGCAATGCGCCTGCTCCCACGCAAAGGACGGCGCCATCAGATTCTAGACCGGCTACGAGTAGCCGTGATGGTGAGGCTAGACAAGCCTTCTATCAGATGATGAATGATTGGTTTAGCCAATATATTAGAACCAATCCGACTATTCAACAACCCCCACCCCTGGTCAATTCTTTGCAAGCTCCTGCTATACCATCAGTGAATCCAGTTCAGTTAATTAAGCCTCCAGTAGATAAGATTAGAAAGTGTGGAGTCGAAGAGTTTCGAGCTACAACAGCTGATGATGCTGAAAAGGTCGAGTTCTGGTTAGAGAACACGATAAGAGTGTTTGATGAATTGTCTTTGAATCCCGAGGAATGTATAAAATGTGTCGTTTCACTTCTGAGAGATATGGCGTACCATTGGTGGAAAACTTTGATATCAGTAGTTCCGAGTGAGTGAGTCACCCGGGATATCTTCCAAGCTAAATTTTGAAAGAAATACATCAGTTAGAGATTCATTGATCAAAAATGTAAAGAGTTTCTCGAGCTTAAACAAGGCCGTATATCTGTCACAGAATATGAGTGGGAATTTGTAAAAATGTATATCTCGTGAATGTGTATCTACAGAAGAAATAATGTGCAAAAGATTTGAAGATGGTTTGAACGAGGATATTCGTTTGTTAGTCGGAATTCTTGAAATTAAAGAATTTGTTGTGCTTGTTGAACGAGCATGTAAAGCTGAATATCTCAAAAAAGAGAAAAGAAAAGTTGATTTTGAAGCTAGAGAGGTGTGAAAGAGATCATCAGGCAAATCATTTCAGTCTGCATCAAAGAAATTTAGAGATGATAATAGCCGCTCAAAGGCTAATGTGGGACATTCGAATAGAGATCATGCAAGATTGTGTTTGAGCTTCAAAGCTCCAGCTACATCTGTTGCCGGTGTTGGAAATGCTAAATTTGATCACCCTAAATGCAAGCATTGTAGTAAAAGACTTCCCGGTAATTGTAGACTGTATGATCGGGCTTGTTTCAGATATGGATCATTAGCCATTTTATTCGTGATTGCCCTAAATCTGTCGAGCAAGAAAGTGTGCAAAATTCGAGACCGAGTGGCAATGCTTCTCGTGGTAGACCTCCTAAAAATACGGGAAATGTAAGTGGCAGTCAAAGAGGGATAAAAGATACAGTTGTTAGATCCGAGGCTCGTGCGCCTGCTAGAGCCTATGCTATCCGAGCTCGTGAGGAAGCCTTATCGCCAAATGTGATTACGACTTTATGATGCTTCTATAATTGCTTTAATAGACCCTAGATCAACACATTCGTATATATGCATGAACTTAGTGAACAATAAGACTTTTCCTGTAGAGTCTACTGAATTTGTAATTAGAGTTTTGAACCCCCTAGGTAGATGTGTTTTGGTTGATAAAGTCTGTAAGAATTATCCATTAATGTTTTGAGACACTTGTTTTTCTGGTTGACCTGATGCTGTTACCTTTTAATGAATTTGGTATAACATTGGGTATAGATTGGTTAACTTTGCATGATGCTGTTGTGAACTACAAATGGAAAACTATTGATTTGAGATGCAAAAATAATGAAATAGTCAGAATTGAATCTAGTGATTTGAATGGATTGCCTACTGTGATATCTTCGATGAAAGCTTTGAGTATTGTGAGAAAGGGTTCTGAAGCCTATTTTTCTTATGTGATTGATTCGAGAGTGTCAGAAAAGAAAGTTGAATTGTGCCTATTGTCTGTGAGCTCCCTGATGGATTACCTGAAGAACTTCTGAGATTACCTCCAGTTAGAGAAGTTGAATTTGGCATTGAATTGGTACATGGTACTACTCCGATTTCGATGGCTCCATATAAAATGGCTCCAACCGAAATGAAAGAATTAAAATCTCAGTTGCAAGAGTTGACCGATAGAGGATTTGCTAGATCGAGTTTCTCACCTTAGGGTGCTCCGGTTTTATTTGTGAAAAAGAAAGACGGTACGATGAGAATGTGTATAGATTATCGTCAGTTGAATAAAATGACTATCCAGAATAAGTATCCTCTACCCCAAATTGATGATTTGTTTGATCAGTTGAAAAGAGCTGTTGTGTTTTCAAAAATAGATTTGAGATCAGGTTATTATCAGCTGCAAGCAAAAGGCTCAGACATTCTGAAAACTACTTTCAAGACGAGGTATGGCCATTATGAATTCTTAGTTATGCCTTTTATTTTAACTAATGCAGTTGCTATCTATATGGATTTGATGAATAGAATTTTCAGACCGTATCTAGATCAATTTGTTGTTGTATACATTGATGACATATTGATTTATTCACGTGATGAATCTGAACATGCTGAGCATCTGAGATTAGTGCTACAGATTTTGCGAGATAAATAGTTATATGCGAAGTTCAGTAAATGTGAATTCTGGTTGCAAGAAGCTGGTTTTCTGGGTCATATTGTATCAGCATCTGGTATTCGAGTTGATCCAAGCAAGATTTCGGCTATTCTAGATTGGAAACCTCCGAGGAATGTCTCTGAAGTCTGTAGTTTTTTGGGACTCGCCGGTTATTATAGAAGATTCATAAAAGAATTTTCTATGATTGTGACTCCACTGACAAAGCTACTTCCAAAAGATGCTAAATTTTAGTGGTCTGAAAAGTGTCAGAATTGCTTCGATCAATTGAAAACTTTGTTGGTTGAAGCTCCGATATTGGTACAACCCGAATCGGGTAAAGAATTTGTGATATACAGTGATGCTTCATTGATAAGTCTAGGATGTGTTTTAATGCAAGAAGGCAAAGTCATTGCTTATGCTTCGAGACAATTGAAGCCACATGAAAAGAGCTATCTAACATACGATCTTGAGTTAGCTGCGATTGTGTTTGCTTTAAAGATTTGGTGTCACTACATGTTCAGTGAGAAATGTCATGTATATTCTGATCAAAATAGTTTGACATATCTGATGACTCAGAAAGATCTGAATCTGTGATAGAGAAGATGGATAGAACTGCTAAATGACTACGAACTTGTGATTAATTATCATCTGGGTAAGGCAAATGTTGTTCCAGATGCTTTAAGTCAGAAATCATTATTTGCTCTGCGTGCGACGAATGCTCATTTGGTTTTGTCCGATGATGGAGCAGCTTTAGCGGAGTTAAAAGCGAGACCTTTGTTTTTACAACATATTATCAAAGCTTGGAAGAATGATAATGAAATTTTAGCTAAACGAGCTCAGTGTGATGTAGAGTCTGATTCAGAATCTAGAGTTGATAAAGATGATTATCTGAGATTCCGAGATAGAATTTGTGTCCCAAGAAATCCAGAGTTAATTCAAATGATTTTGAGTGAAGCTCATAATAGTCGGTTACCTGTGATTCGGGTAGTATGAAAATGTATAATGATCTAAAATAGTATTACTAGTGGTTTGGAATGAAAGGAGATATTTCTGACTTTGTTTCGAAATGTTTGATCTGTCAGCAAGTTAAAGCTGAACATCAAGTGCCATCTAGTTTGTTACAATCGGTTATGGCTCTAGAGTGGAAATGGGATCGAGTGACAATGGATTTTGTTTCGGGTTTACTCCAGTCTCCGAGAAGAAAAGATGCTATCTGGGTTGTAGTTGATCGATTGACGAAATCAGCTCATTTTATTCTAGTTTGATCTGATTACTCGCTTGATAAATTAGCTGAGTTATACATTTCTGTTATCGTGAAACTGCATGGTGTGCCATTGTCTATAGTGTGAGACAGAGATTTGAGATTCACATCATGATTCTAGAAGAAATTCTAAGATGCTTTGGGTACTAAATTGCAATTTAGTACTGCTTTTCACCCACAAAAGGATGGTCAATCCGAGTGGATTATTTAGATACTCGAGGATATATTGAGATGTTGCATTCTTGAGTTTGAAGGTACGTGGGAACAATATTTTCCCTTGATTGAATTGGCTTATGATAATAGTTTCCAGTCGAGCAATAAAATGGCACTGTACGAAGCTTTATATGGTCGCAAATGTCGCACACCTTTGTATTGGAAGGAGCTCAGTGAAAATAAGATTCATGGGATTGATTTGATAAATGAAACTGAACGGAAAGTGAAAGTGATCTGATATAGTCTGAAAATAGCCTCTGATCGTCATAAATCATATGAATATTTCAAAAGAAAAGTTATTGAATTTGAGATCGACAACAAAGTGTTTTTAAAGGTATCTCCGTGGAAGAAAGTGTTTCGTTTGGTAGAAAAGGAAAATTGAGTCTGAGGTTCATTCGACAGTATGAGATTACTGAGTGTATTGGATCAGTAGCATATAAATTGTTGTTACCACTAAAGTTAGAAAAGATTCATGATGTGTTTCACGTATCGATGCTTCGATGATACAAATCTGATCTGTCGCATGTGATTTCCCCATCTGAGATTGAAATTCAGTATGATATGACTTACGAAGAAAGCCGATCCATATCTTAGTTCGCGAGGTTAAAGAATTGCAAAATAAGAAAATTTCGTTAGTAAAAGTGATGTGGCATCGACACAATATTGAAGAGGACATGTGGGAGTTGAAGATTCTATAAGACGATAATATCTGAATCTGTTTAACGGTAAGCTTTTCAAGGATGAAAATCCCTAATGAGGGAGAATTGTAATATTCTGATTTTGACCCTAGTCAAAATAGTGGTTTCGGGACCACATATCCGAGTTAGAAAAATAGTTAAATATTATTTTCTGTGCTTATGATTTGTGAATTAGCATATGTGAAAGTTTCGTCTGAAAATTCGATTGTTTGTGTGCTCAATTTGATAAAAGGACCTAATCGCGTAAAATGTAAAAGTTACTTGCTACTTGTTAAAAGTGCTTATTTGATTTGGCTTTATAAATGAGAGGTCATTATTATGTTATTTGAGCATTAAAAGCATGAGTGGACATATATGGCCTTATTATAATGGTTTATTTATGTTTTAATGAAAGGGAAAAATGGTAAAACAATTATTAAATAAATTTTAACTAAAATAAAGTTATGAAATTATGGTCTTTTGTTCATCCATGACCAAAAAACACAAAGGGAAGAAAAGAAAAGGCTTGCTAGGGTTCGGCAATATTAAGCATTGATTTAGGTACATTTTTGTTTCAGTTTTTGATGATTTCTACGTTTTTGTAATTGTTGCTTCGTATACTATCAAACCCATTCTCAATTTCTAATTTTGATAATGATTTTGAAATGTTTCATTGATGAAATTATGAGTTTTGTGAAGTTAGTTGTTAATAAATGAAAGTTTGATGTTGGGTTTACATGTTTTGTCTTTGGATTATTTATGAAATTGAGTAATTTGGACTAAATTGTAAAAATGTTATTTTGAGGGGCTAAAATGTGAAATAAATGAAATGTATGGACTTGTATGAGAGCTATGAAAATTTGGCTAAGCTTGTGTATAAGCAAATTATGTGTATTTTGTGAATTAGGGAGTAAAATGTCAAAATGTAAAAATGTGAGGGTTAATTTGCAAAACGCCCTAATTGTGTGTATATGGATTGTTTTGAATGAATGTGTGATTGAATAAGTTGAATTTGAATTGATTTAAATCGAGAACTAAAGAATACGAAATTAGATCGGAGAAAGTCGAAACTCGTCTAGTAACCGATTCCATCTATTCGAAGCCCTACGAGGTAAGTTGATATAAAAATAAGCAATTTAAATTGAATTATTATTATTCATTTGATATTGAATTGTGATGAATGAATGTCTGAGCTAAATATATGCTATCTGAGAAAGTATCGACAAAGTTTCGACGTCTGAAAAGCCCCGTACGAACCTTATAAATAATTAGGATACAAATGTCATGACATAGGATTTTCAATATCTATTTTGCATGTAAGACCATGTATGGGACATTGGTATCATATTTGATTTCGTGTAAGACCCTGTCTGGGATAGTGGCATCGATGTTTGATTACATGTAAGACCGCTTCTGGAAAGTCGGTATTGTATATGCTTTCTAATCTATTCGCATATCCTTACGTTTCCGAATGGTTCAAACGGGCATTACGAGAAAATGAATAACTTTGTGAAATCATATTAGATTCAGGTATGTTTAGTTTGTATAGCCTATTTGAAAATGTAAGGTAAGTATTTGAATATGAGATTTGTGTTAGCATTGGTATAGAAAGTATAAATAATTTGATGATACTTATTTGCTTTGAATGGCATGTTTATTTGTATATAGCTTACTAAGCTTTTGAAAGCTTACTTTGTGTGTGTTTGCATTGTTTTATAAATATCGAAGCTAACTGTGAGCTCGGGGATCATCGAGGATTGTCACCACACTATCGAACCTTATTTTGGTACTTTGCAAATGTATTATTAAAGTATGGCATGTATTGGCTAGAAGTTGTGGGATTATGTTTTGTGATGTATATATTTAGCCATGTGATATGGCTAGTTTGTGTTTGAGCTTATAGTTTGATAATGGTATATGATATGTGATGCTAATGTGAAATTGTGGTATGTTTTGGTTGGCTAAAAGAAACGGTCAATGTTGAGAAGTTTTGGTAAGTTTTGAGCATTTGATTGAATAATGTATTGATCATATGTTTAGGTATAAATTGATTGATGAACTGAGATTTGAAATGATTGGTTGGTAAATATAAGTCATGAATAATGTATGTTTTGGTATTGAGATTGGTTGAAATTGGTGTGCAAATATGCTTGTTTTATTGCTTGTAGGTTTGATCCAATTGGGGTGGCAAATTGGCTTTTCAAATGGCCTATTTTTGTCCACAAGGGCGTGTGTCTCTGCCGTGTGTGACACACAGTCACGTTACATGGCTGTGTGTCCCTTGGGGTACCCTACAAATTAAAGTCACTATACTCTCCAGTTTTGACATGGCCTAGACACACGGGCGTGTCCACTGTTCGTGTGTGACACACAGGCTGGCACACGGGTGTGTGGTCGGCACTTTGTGGCCAAGTCAGTAGCCTTCTTAATTTTCACACGGCCTGGAACACGGGCATGTCTTGTGGCTGTGTGGATAAGTCAGTATGTATGCCCTATTTTTCCACGGCTTAGACACACGGGCATGTCTAAAGCCTTGTGAGGCACACGGCCTGTTTATACGGGCGTGTGACTTTTTAAAAATTGAAAATTTTCTAAGTTTTCGAAACTTTTATATGTTATCAGATTGGTCCCGAATGCATGAGTTAGGCTTTGTATGCTCGATTTAAGTCCTTATTGAATGTGAATGAATGACATTTACTGTAATGATAAGATTATTTGATAATGATTGTTCTGAATGTTATTATAAGTCCGGTAATGCCTCTTAACCTATTCCGACGATAGTTACGACTTAGGGGTGTTACAACAAACCCCTTTACAGATATCTTGCAATACACTCGAGACTTAATAACCTTAATCCATTTATTGATCAACTAAAAGTCTGGACCAACCGTATAACTCTTACCAAATGCGTGAAACCGATTATAGGGAAGGGGAGAAATCGACCTATCCAAAATGATCATCCAATGCGGCAAAGGCAAAACTAGCACCAATACACTCCTAATAAGTAGGTAGTAGAAGAAAGTATTAGATACAAGACTAGCATGTCAGAGAGGAAAAGAAAGAGAAAGCACCCGTACACTCAGATTGATTGATCACAAAATAATGCTGAAACTGAAGAACAGAAGGAGGAGAAGTGGAGTAATCGGCCAACAACAAAAATGAAAAAAGGGAAGAATTGGGAGAAAGAGAAGAGGGAAAGGGAATATTTGGCCAAACAACAAAACTGATTTGGGAGTGAAAAGGGGAGGAAGGGGAAGAGAATGTAATTGGCCAAACACAAAATCGATTTGGGGGAGGGGAGAAGCTGAAGTAATTGGTCAAAGAAATACCAAAATTAAAACAATAAACCAAGAGAAACTTGCCAAACCCGAGAGTGTTGAGAAGGAAAGAGACGAAAAATAAAACCGAATAAGGAAGAAGAGAGAAAAATAATACTCAAAAGAACCTTAGACACTGTTCAGTCTCCAAGTAGTGAAAAAAGAACCAAAATGCTACCAGCCACTGAAATGGAAAGCAATGACAACCCAAAGCCAAATTCTGAGTGGGAAGATTACCATTTCGGCACCCACTCTCTCCCAACTTCAAATCCCCAAATTTCTCTTCAATTCCCTCCTCAAATCACTCCTCCAATCTCTGAACCATACAATTTGAATTCTCTTCAACCACTTCAGTGTTTCGGTCAACCCACAACTTTCCCACGGCATAGGAGCAAAATAAAACACTCCACTATGCCCACCAGGATTCGAACCTCATTCCTCTGGCATAGATAACACGCCACTTACCCCTAGACTAGTAGGCCCTTTCTGTCATAAAATAGCCACATTTATTGTAACACCCCTTACCCGAGACCATCGCTAGAGTCGAGCACGAGGCGTTACCTGACTTAACTTACTAATTCGGGGCATAAAATTTGCTTTTAAAATTAATTTATTTACATTCATTCAATATGTTCCTAAAGACGGCCCTCGAGACGCTAAAACATGCAATTGGAATGGTTCGGGACTAAACTGGGAACATTAAAAATTTTCTGAATACTTAGACAAATCAAAACAATTTATTTCATTATTCCTTATAAAACTGCCCACCTACATCATAGTCACTAAATAAATCATAACTCGAGTCACAAAACTCAAAATTTAAATTCGTGAATTTTCCCTAAAACTAGACTCATATATCTTCTTACTAATTGGTTTCCAGAATTTTTGGTCTAGCCAATTAGTACAGTTTATTAGTTAAAATTTCTCCTATTGCACTGTTCAACTACTCTGACCTCTCCTCACTACGAGTCAATTTTCTCCCTGTACAGAATTAGTCGTTTGTTTTTATTGAAAGTAGATTTACTAAGGAATCTAGAAATATAAACTATAACTCCTAATTCATTTTGTAAAATTTTTAGTAAATTTATAAAGTCAGAATAGGGGATTCAGAAATCGCTCTGACCTTGTCTCAGTAAAATTAAAATATCTCTTAATATACACTTCTTTTGCTTACTTTGTTTCTTTCATATGAAAATAGTCTCAATAAGCTTTAATTTTATATTTCATTCATCACCTAATTCCATTTCTACTATTCTTGGTGATTTTTCAAGATCACGTTATTGCTGCTGTTCAATACTGCTTTAGTGCTAATTTCACTTTTTCATGATTTCTTTTTATTAACTACCATTTAGGCATACATAACATCGAAACATGTTCTTCATTAGCCATTTCAATAGCTAATCATTATCAAATATTTACATACCATTCTTTAGCCATATCATAAGGACATACACACAAAATGGCTAAGTCCCTATACATGCTATAAACTAGAACGTTTGTAAACGAAGATACCCATTTGGTAACTTGATAGTCGATAGTGTGAAGTGATCTCTAACGACCTCCAACCTGAGCTTGCTTGTGTGAAGTGATCTCTAACGTCCTCCAACCTGAGCTTGCTTTTAAGTACTCTGAAACATGGGAAAGTGAAAGAAGTAAGCTTATAAAGCTTAGTAAGTTCACATGTAAAATAATAAGCATCAGCAATCAATTTAGCTTACTACTATGCTGTCATAATTTTGCTTAAATAATGCTTAGTTCTTACTTTCCCATCTTACTCATTGATAACCTTTCTAAAGGCTCAGAATACAAAAGGCACCTTACTTAATAGCTTGCTTACATCGCTGCAACATCTCACTTAACACATGAGTACTCTTTCATAATATAGGCATATTGCCAATCATGTCATAAAGTGTCACAAGCATAACTGAAAACTCATCACTTACTTAATACTTGATAATCTCAATTACTTACAATCTCAATATTAAATAAGCCTTAAATGCATACCTGTACTCTTTCTTCATGTTTTCACCTTGTCGTTTCTTTGACTGACTCTTTAGATTACTCGGGAACCTTTCCCTTTTTGAACTTACCATTGCCATGTCTTGACATGGTCTTCCGTGGTATCCTTGCCTTATGAACTCACCAATGCGATGCCTTGGCATGGTCTTACATGGGACCTTTACCTTATAGTAACTTATCAATACCATGTCTTGACATGGTCTTACATGATTTCCATGCCATATAGAACTTATCAATGCCATGCCTTAGCATGGTCTTACATGGTATCCCTATCTTACCAAATGCCATGTTCCAAACATGGTCTTACATGGTATCCTTGTCTTACCAAATGCCATGTTCCAAACATGGTCTTACATGGTATCCTTGTCTTAGTGCCAATGCCATATCTTGATGTGGTCTTACATGGAGTCCTTAATCAATGTCGATGCCATGTCTTGACATGGTCTTACACGGGATCCTTGCATTACCCATGCCATGTCTTGACATGGTCTTACATGGTATCCTTAACCATCAATTCCTCCTTAAATGCCATGTTATGAACATAGAATTTTCCATCAATTCTTCCTTAGTTGCCATGGTACAATCATGGACTTTGAGATATCAATGCCTTGTCAAGTCATATCTGAAACATACTTGCTCAAATTCTCAAGGTTAGTCGTATAACTCAATAATAACAATACTAATAACAATAATTGCATAATAATAAAATGTTACTCAACTTACATACTTACATTCTCAATCTCATCATATCATCAACTTAACTTATTCTCATCAAACTATGCTAGTCAATACTTTCTTGTTATCATACAAAGCCATAATACAAAATATGGTCATATCATCAACTAAACTTATTCTATCAAACTATGCTAGTCAATACTTTCTTGTTATCATACAAAGCCATAATACAAAATATGGTCTTACATATAAATTATACAAGTTTTCTTTCCAATATCGAATTATTATCGAACATTAATCATTATATCTGGAACTCAATACTAAATTATTTATGGCCAAAATATCAATTTATCTTTCAAATATTCATAATTAAATGCATATTAAACATATGAACTTATCTCGATACCAAAACGACCATTTTACCAACTTTCTCGATTTTCAGTTTTTCTCCTATTCTAGGTCCAAATCTCACTTTTCGGGATCTAAAATATCACATTTCACTTATTTAATTAATGTACTATACAAAACATTCACTAATGCAAACTTTGGAAAAATTACAATTTTGCCCCTAAACCTTTGCAGAATTACGATTTTACCCCTAGGCTCAGAAATTAAAATTTATCCATTTTTATTATGTTTTATGACACGCTGAACATTTTTCCCTTCTATGGAAACATCAAATTCCCACTCTATCATGTACTTATGAACATTAGGTATTTTTACTGATTATGTCGCTTTACTCGTTTTCACTTAAAATCGCTTAGAAAAAGTTGTTTAACATAATTTCAAGCTTCATATTCTACCATAAAACATCAAAATAAACTCATTTAACCTATTTGTATTTTTCCAAATATGAACCCTAGCATGAATTATTGTTAGAATAAGCTAAATCAAGTTAATAGGACTCCAAAAACATAAAGAATATTAAAAACGAGGCTAGAACGGACTTACTATTGAGCTTGGAAAGCTTGGAAACCCTAACCATGGCTTCCCCCATGCTATATTCGGCCTCCATGAAGAATATGGACCAATTTTGGCTTTATTCTCCCTTTTTAATTCTTTTAATTACTAAATGACCAAAATGCCCTTGAAGGCTTTTCTTTCAAATTTGTCCTATTCTTGCCCATAAATATAATGGTCTAATTAATAAATAAGGACCTCTACTTTAAGAACCCATTTCAATTAAATCCCTTTTATTATCTAGAACACACATTTTGCTAATTTTACAATTTAGTCCTAATTATCAAATTAGGCACTTACACATAAAATTTTTTAACGAAATTTTCAAACAATGAATAAACCTTAAAACTTAATCGGAATAAATTTTTTTTGACCTCGAATCCGTGGTTTCGCAACCACTATTTTGTTTAAGCCATATTTCGGGATGTTACATTTATTTAAAAAGCCAACTGACTAGAGACAGGGTTTATTCCTTAAAAAAAATTGCACAAACCCAAGCTTGAACCCAAGACTTCTTAGACACTCCCCAGAACACTTAACCACTAAAGCAGATACACAGTTGTGTCACTTTCTTTCACAACTAAACATTTATGTATTGCCTCCTAACAATTCCCATGCTCAAAACCTAATACTTCTAGGCCCAAAATTCAGGGCATTACATACAACTTCAACAAGAACTACGTTGTGTGGCATGTTACATGGAAAAATTCATGGTTATTGAAACAGTACAGTATGACTAGTATAACCCTTATAAAAAGTGCTCGAGAAAAATCAAGAGTATATTGGCACAAATAAATAAATAAAATCATAAGGGTTATTGGGGAAATATTACAGCATTTGAGTCCAAAGCATGGATAAAATTAAACTGAGTAGGAGAAAATATTCAAACTAACTATATTTTGCAAAAATAAGTACTATATTTGTATATACATTTTTATGGAGCTCTATATTTAATTTTATTGGACTTGTTTACTTTGTAATTTTTGAACTAATAAACAACCTTGAATTATTTAAATTTCTAGATAGAATTATACATTTAGTCAAATCATCCTAGTGTCGATGCTCTGACCTAATCTCGTGTACCAAGTCGGCTCAAGAACATTTTCTTTCTTTTAGTTTCATTTAGTTTGCTTGAGGACAAGCAAAGACTTAGGTATGGGGGTATTTGACCTGCTATCAAATGTAGTAGTCAATTCGAGTCAATTTTGCATTTAAAGAGCTTGTTTTCTATGCAATTTAGGATTGTAATTTATATTTTCAATAATTAGGACTTAGGATTAAAAGTTAATAAAAATAAGTGTTTTTAACATATTTTGAAGGTGTTGTGACCCAATAGGCCGACACAGGCCTTAGGTTGTGCTAATTGGTTTAATTGAGTGTGTAGGATAAAGATATAAAGGCCCAATTGACATGGAAGCAAAGGTCGAGTGATGCATAAGCTTCTTGGGATGTCAAAGCACCAAATGAAAGATACAAGGTTATATAAGGGTGTTGTGTTGTGCCATGCAAGTGGTGTGACATGACATAAGATCGAACTACTGCTCAAGTATTTGAAGGTTATTTTCATCCATGTAATCAAACTTATACAAAGATCAAGGACGTGTTGAAGAACTAATTTGGACAGCCAACATCTCTATAAATAAGACATTAGGGGTTGAATGTATCAAGTCATCCTAGATGCCTTCAAAAACCCTCATAGTTTAGAATTAGTTTTAGTTTATTTTATTTTTAGATTTTTAAATATTTTCTTGTTTTCCTCTTGAAATCGATTTTGATTAAAGAGTTTGTTTATTTAATTAAAGTATTATGTTTATATTTTTTCATTCATTTTATTTCTTTATTCTAATCGAGAGATTTGCTACTCCATTTCCAATTTGATATTTAATCCATGATTATTCAATTATCTTTTCTTCTTTGAATTGATCGTGTTTCTCACATGATCTATTTAACTGAAGTTGAGATTATGAATAACATGAGTGGTTAAATCCCTTAGGTGAGATTAAAGAGTGGAAGGGGATGTGATTGATGGATAACTTTAGGTTTCCTGAGAAGGATTTGTTGGTATAAATTATGTGTTCTTCAACTGTTTGGCTTGACAACCCTAACAAGTTATCATTGGCTAGACGAAGTCAAAAGATAAGTCGAACCAAGTAAATTAATATTTATCCTGGTTAAGAAAGAGAGGTCGGGAGATAAGCGAGTATCAACCAATCAATTAGTTAATTAGAGGTTGGGAGATAATAATTAGTTGATCGATTATTAATCCATCTAGAAACCCTAATATGAAGTTGGTTACAAACCTTGAAGCGAGTTAATCTTCCTTATTGGTTTAACAATTTAGATTTTTTGTTTATTTCTCTTTATTTATTTATTTTTATTCCTCTTAATCTATTTTATGGTTAATTTTAGTATAGGAAATAATTACTACTACTAAGACTTGTTATTGTAAAAGTGTTTTCATTATTTATTCCATCCTCCTTTGGGTAAGATCCTCAAAATATTTCTGGTATTTTGTTGTACAATTATATTACAATTCAACCCATGCACTTGCGAACATTTTCATTCTTAATTCTTATATCTTTGGTGTTATGTTGGTTCTATAAACGGTAGTGCGTTTATAGGTGATCGTGTAACAATTCGTTTTCAGTGAAATCAGAACAGTGGTTTTGGGACCATAGATCTGAAAAATAAATTATTATTTTATTATTATTTTAATTTTTATGGGATGTAAGTAAGGCTGCGTTAAAATTTTGTTGAAAATTTTTGATGTTTCCATGATTAATTATGTGAAAAGGACTAAATCATAAAAGGTGTAAAAGAGAAGTTCTATTTGTTAAAAGGGCCAAATGGCTATAAAACTTTAAATTGAGTGGAATTATACCATTCATAATGTTAGTGCAAAAATATGGGCATGAAATTGGTGTTTTATTTAATTAATTAGCAAGGTTTTTAAGGTAATTTAATAATTAAGTTAAAGTAAAATAAAGTAAAACAATTGTATCATTTTCTTTAGTTTATTTCTCCATTGAAAATAAGGTTAGAAAACTCTATGTTTGAGGTTTAAAGGCTTGGTCAAGCTACCTTGCTTGCATGGTATGTATTTCAACTCTGTTTTAATGATTTTTATGTTTTTTAGGTTATTTTAGCTTAACCTAGCTAGCCCGATGATCAATTTTTAAAACTGTTAGAGATTGAGGGTTATGCCATGAATGATTTTTTTATGATTCTTGATGTTTAATGATAGATTATGAGTCCTTTTTGATAAATAAACAAGTTTTGTAAAGTGATTTTTGATGAAAATTTCATTTAGGAATTAAATTGTAAAAACGGTAAAAGTTTAGGAAAAATTTTTGAAATGATGGTTTGCATGGATTGGTTTAAGCCTCTAGAAAAATTGGTTAGATTGAAAGGAGGATTAAAATTTGTAGATTTCAATTTATGAGCTTAAGGACAAAATTGTAAAAGGTTAAAATAGTAATGTTGCATAAATATGAAATGTGGACTAAATTGAATACTAGGGGTATTAAACAGACTGAATTTGTGTATTTAGATCAAGATAGACTATGTACGGATCTAGATCGGGGAAAAGCTAAACCCTCGGATTAGTTCGACTTCGTTCCTATGCCCTAGTTGTCTAGGTAAGTTCACATGAATAGTTAACATTTTAATGCCATTTGAAATAGTATGTTAATATGTTATTTATCATCTGAATTGATCGATATGTAAATATATCAATGCCATTTCGGTTATTGAGTTCCAGTTGAACCTTAGGATTTCGGAGGATACAAATGACATGTCATTAGGGATTTCATGTTCCGGGTGCTGCTCTTGAATGTTCTACAGATGGCTGAGGTCTTGCATTTGTTGCGGATACTCCACAACTCATGTAAGTAGCATCTTGTAGCTTACATTCCGGCCCACAGCTCCTGTAAGCATGCCCATTTCATAGCTCGTGTGAGCAATGATGTAAAGGAAAGGTTACGATTATCAGTTTCACCACACTTTGTGTGAGCTTTCCCGAGTATCCAATGATATTCTAGATTTTTCAACAGGCAAGAAAAGGGATTGAAATGGTAAGTTTCCTAATGGAATTATGCTTATTCTCATGAAATGATAAATGAATCAAATCATGTTTGTTTATATGGAAATGAATTATCATATGTTTAATTCAAGTGAATTATGTATAAATGTACTAACTTGTGTATTGATAATGATGCATAGGCTTGTGCCAAGATTGTGGTTGGATTATATTATGTTTATGCTTAATGTTATATAAATGAAATGGAAAGTCATGTTTCATTTTCTACGAACTTACCAAGCATTATGTGCTTACATTGCTTCTTTTCTTATGCTTTATAAATTATTGGAATATTGATCGATTTGGAAGCTGAATATGAAAGAGAATTTGTGTGACTCATTAAGTATGCTCAGAAATGTATATTGATAGATGTTGCTATGTGCACTCGATTTTAAGACGGCCTAAATAAAGATATCAAGGTATTAGTCAGGATTCTTGAGTTAAAAGAATTCGCAGTTTTAGTTGATAGAGCGCACAAGGCCGAGGAACTTAGCAACGCGAAGAAAAAAGTCAATTCTAAGGCTTGTGTTTCAAGAAAGTGACCTATGGAAAAGTCATACTCATCACCATTGAAGAAATCAAAAGAATATCATAGTCGTTCAGCAGTTTCAGTGGGTTATTCTGGGAAAGATAGAGGAAAACAACATTTGAGCTCGAAACCTCAGGCTATGTTTGTAGTGAGCATGGGCAGTGTAAGAAACAACAAGCTTTAATGTCAAAGGTGTAATAGACGGGTCGTGTTTGAAATGCGGTTCTTATGAGCATTATCTCAATGATTACCTTGAAAAGTCAGATAAAGAAAAGACTCAAACTACACGTCCAAGTAATTCAGTTGCGAGAGGGAGACCACCCTAGAACACTAGAAATGTGGGTAATAGTCGTAGTGGGACGAAAGATTCTGCTATAAGATCTGAGGTATAGGCACTAGCTAGAGCCTATGCAATACGCGCTTGAGAGGAAGGTTCAGCACTTGATGTGATCACTGATACATTTTCTATCTTTGATACTAATGTTAATGCTTTGATTGACCCGAGGTCAACGCAATCTTATGTATGCACAATTTTAGTGTCAGATAATAAAATATCTTTCGAGTCTACTAAGTTTGTAGTTAAAGTAATGAACCCTTTAGGTTAGCATGTGCTAGTTGATAAAGTCTGTAAGAACTATCCTTTGATGATTTAGGGTTGTAACTTTCTGGCTGGTTTGATGTTATTACTCTTTGATGAGTTTGATGTGATTTTGGGTATGGATTGGTTAACTTTGCATGATGCTATTGTTAACTATAGATGGAAGTATATTGTGTTAAAATGTCAAAATGATGAAAAGCTTCAAATTGAATCAAATAGGCTGGATAGTACATCTAATGTTATTTCACCTATGACGGCACATAAATATGTTAGAAAAGTCTGTGAAGCATATCTCACTTATATATTTGATTCCAGAGTTTCAGAATTGAATTTAGAATTGGTTCCAATTGTATGTGAGTTCAAATATGTGTTTCTAGAAGAATAATCAAGGTTACCGTCGATTAGAGAGGTTGAGTTTGCTATTGAATTAATGCCAAGAACATCTTCACTATCGATAGCTCTGTATCGAATGGCACCTATTGAATTAAAAAAGTTGAAAGCAAAGTTGCAAGAGTTGACAGATAGGGGCTTTGGTCAGCCTAGCTTTCCTCCTTAGGGTGCTCCTGTGTTGTTTGTTAAGAAAAAGGATGAATCTATACAACTATGTATTGATTATCGATAGCTCAACAAAGTCATGATCAAGAACAAGTATACATTGCCTTGTATCGATGATTTTTTTGACTAGTTGAAAGGTGAAATGATATTCTCAAAGATCAATCTTTATTCCGATTATTATCAACTACAAGTTAAAGACTCCGATGTGTCGAAAATTGTGTTTAGAACCAAGCACGAACATTATGAGTTTCTTGTGATGCCATTTGGTTTGACTAATGCACCTGTTGTGTTTATGGAATTGATGAATAGAATATTTAGACCGTATTTAGACAAATTTTTTGTTGTGTTCATTGATGACATTCTGATCTATTCACGCGATGAAATAGAGCATGCCCAACATTTGAGAATTGTTTTGCAAACTTTGCGCAAAAAACAATTGTTCGCTAAGTTCAGTAAATGTAAGTTCTAGCTCCGTAAAGTCAAATTTTTGGGAAATGTAATGCTGGCAGACGGTATTAGAGTTGATCCAAGTAAAATTTCAATTGTGGTGGACTAGAAACCTCCAAGAAATGTATCTGAAGTCAGAAGTTTTCTGGGATTAGCCTAATATTATAGAAGATTTGTCAAAGGATTTTCAATGATTGCTACATCATTGACAAAACTACTTTAGAAAGATGTCAAGTTTGACTCTGAGAAGTGTCAACAAAGTTTTAATCAATTGAAAGCTTTGTTAACCAAGGCACCTATCTTGGTTCAGCTAGAGTCCGGTAAAGAATTTGTGATTTATAGTGATGCTTCATTAAATGGTTTAGGCTATGTTTTGATGCAAGAGGGCAAAGTGATAGTGTATGCTTCTCGACAGTTGAAACCGCGTGAAAAGAATTATTTGACTCACAATTTAGAGCTTGAAGCTATCGTATTTGCTTTAAATATTTGGCGACACCATTTGTATAGAGAAAAATGTCATATATTCACTGATCACAAAAGCCTGAAGTATTTGACGTCACAGAAAGACTTGAACTTGAGATAACGTAGATGACTTGAATTGTTGAAAGATTATGATTTGATTATCGACTATCATTCGAGAAAAGCTAATGTTGTTGCTAATGCACTGAATAGAAAATCCCTGTTTGCTTTGTAAGCATTGAACATGCGATTGACGTTGATTAACGGTGGTTCAATTTTAGCTGAAATAAAAGTTAGACTAACGTTTTTGCAAAAGATTTGCAAAGCTTAGAAATGTAATGATGTTTTTGTCGCTAAACAGAAACAAATTAAGACGACATTTGATTCAGATTTTCATGTTGGTTTAGATGATAGTTTGTACTTCAAAAACAAAATTTGTGTTTCGAGAAATTCTAATCTCATTTAGAATATTTGCAAGAAGCTCACAATAGTAGCTTGTCGATTCATCCTGGTAGCAATAAAATGTACGGTGATTTAAAATAGATGTATTGGTGGCCATGGATGAAATGAGAGACTTCATAGTTCGTATCGAAATATTTGGTTTGTTAGCAAGTTAAAGCCGAGTGTTAAGTACCTTCTAGTTTGTTCGAAGTTGTTATGATTCCAGAGTGGAGATGAGAAAATGTTACGATGGATTTCATATTTGGATTACCTTTATCTTCAAGAACGAAAGTTGTTGTTTAGGTTATTGTAGATCTTTTAATGAAATCCACACTTTTCATTCTTGTGCGTATGGATTATTCACTAGAAAGATTAGCAAAATTGTATGTTTCCAATATTGTTAGACTGCACAGTGTGCCAGTTTCTATTATCTCTAATAGGGATCCATGATTTATGTCTCAATTTTGGAGCAAGTTACATGAAGCTCTAGGTACTCGACTGCATTTTAATATAGCATTTCATCTACAGACTGATGGTCAGTTTGAGCGAGTAATTCAGATACTCAAAGATATGCTTCAATATTGTGTTTTAGAGTTTGAAGGTAACTAGGAGAGATTTTTGCCGTTGGTTGAATTTGCATACAATAACAGTTATCATGTGAGCATTAAAATGACACCGTACGAAGCTTCATATGGTAAAAAATTTCAACCTCTATTATACTGGACTGAGTTTAGGGGGAAAAAGTTATTCGGTGTTGATTTGATTTGAAAAATCAAAGAAAATTAAAAGTGATACGTGATAGTTTGAAAGTTATTTCTGTCTGACAAAAATCTTACGTATATTTGAAAGGAAAAGATATTGAATTTCAATTTGGTGACAAGGTGTTTTGAAAGTATTGCCTTGGAAGAAAGTTCTTCGATTTGGTCAGAAAGGAAAGCTTAGTCTGTTGTTTATCATGCCGTACGAGATCATTGAGAGAATTAGGCCAGTAGCTTACAGATTGGATTTTCCATTAGGGTTAGAAAAAATTCACAATGTATTCCATGTATCAATGTTGTGATGGTATTGATCAGATCCTTCACACGTGATTTCACCTATTGATGTTGAGATACAGCCAGATATGACATATAGTGAAAAACTGATCAAAATTCTAGCTCGAGAAGTTAAAGATTTAAGAAATAAAAGTATAGCTTTAGTTAAAGTTCCCTGGTAGTGACACGGAATAGAAAAGGCTACTTGGGGACCAGAAGAAGCTATGAAAGTACAATAACCAAACTTGTTTACTGGTAAGATTTTTGTGGATGAAAATCCTTTAAGAGGAGAGTTGTAATAGCCCGTTTTCAGAACCACAAATCTAAAAAATAATTTATTATTTTATTATTATTTTAATTTTTATGGGAAGTTATTAAGGTCGCATTAAAATTTTGTTGAGAAATTTTGATGTTTGCATGATTAATTATGTGAAAAGGACTAAATCGTAAAAGGTACAAAAGGGGAGTTCTATTTGTTAAAAGTGCGAAATGGATATAAAACTTTACAGTGAGTGGAATTAGATGGTAATTATACCATTCATAATGTTAGTGGACAAACATGGGCATGAAATTGGTGTTTTATTTAATTAATTAACAAGGTTATTAAGGTAATTTAATACTTAAGTTAATGTAAAATAAAGTAAAACAATTGTATCATCTTCTTTAGTTAATTTCTACACCAAAAATAGGGTTAAAAAACTCCATTGTTGAGGTTTAAAGGTTTGGTCAGGCTACCTCGCTTGCATGGTATGTATTTCAACTCTATTTTTAATGATTTTTATCTTTTTGAGGTCATTTTAGCTTAACCTAGCAAGCCTGGGGATCAATTTGTAAAATTGTTAAAGACTAAGGGTTATGCCATGAATGCTTTTGATGATTCTTGATGTCTATTGATAGATTATGAGTCCTTGTTGATAAATAAACAAGTTTTGTAAAGTGATTTTTGATGAAAATTGCATTTAAGGATTAAATTGTAAAATGGTAAAAGTTCATGGCCAACTTATGAAATGATGGTTTGCATGCATTGGTTAAAGCCCCTAAAGAAATTGGTTAGCTTGAAAGGAGAATTAAAATATGTAGATTTCAATTTATGAGCTTAAGGACTAAATTGTGAAAAGTTAAAGTGTTAGGGGCAAAATAAGCATTTTGCATAAATATGATATGTGGACTAAATTGAATACTAGGGGTATTAAATGGATTGAATTTTTCTATTTAGATCAAGATAGACCATGTACAGATCTAGATCGAGGAAAAGCTAAAGCCTTGGATTAGTTCGACTTCATTTCTACGCCCTAGTTGTTGAGGTAAGTTCTTATGAAAAGTTATCATTTTAATGCTATTTCAAATAGTATGTTAATATGTTATTTATCATGTGAATTGGTCGATATGTAAATAAATCAATGCCATGATGGTTATTGAGTTCCAGTTGACCCTTAGGATTTCGTAGGATACAAATGACATGTCATTAGGGATTTCATGTTTCTGGAACTGGTCTTGAATGTCCTACTGATGGATGAGGTCTTGTATTTGTTGCGGATACTCTACAACACATGTGAGCAGCATCGCGTAGCTTACATTCTGACCTACAGCTCCTGTGAGCGGGCCCATTTCGCAGCTCATGTAAGCAATGATGTAAAGGAAATGTTACGATTATACGTTTAAGCATACTTCGTGGGAGCTTTCCCGAGTATCTGATGATATTCTAGATGTTTCAATTGGCAAGAAAAGGGATTGAAATGGTAAATTTCCAAATGGAATTATGCTTATGCTCATGAAAATGATGAATGAATCAAATGATGTTTGTTCATATGAAAATGAATTATCATATGTTTAGTTCAAGTGAATTATGTATAAATGCACTAACTTATGTATTGATGATGATGCATAGGCTTGTGCCAAGATTGTGGTTGGATTATATTATGTTTATACTTAATGTTATATAAATGAAATGGTAAGTTTGTTTCATGTTCTACAAACTTACCAAGCATTATGTGCTTACATTGCTTCTTTTCTTATGTTTTATAGATTATTGGAAGCTTGATTGGTTTGGAAGCTCGTCGAAATTTATCACACTATCCAGCATAAATATCAGTAGTTTTTGAATGTTTTGGCCAAGCTTATAATGACATGTATTGGTGGACTTGTAATGATCTTTAGTAGAATGTTTAATGGATGTTTTGGTATGTATAACTTATGCAAATTGTCTTGGTTGGTACTATTTGATACCTTGTTGGATTGTGTCATTTTGGGTACTTGTGATGCATGAGTGGAATGGCTCAAATGGTAGGTTTGTAGTTATGTGTTAATGGTCATTTTTGTGGCATGATTTGTTAGAACTTTAATTGTAATTGTTGATGGAAATGTGACCATATATGCATGTTTAAGTAAGTTTTGATGTTTGCATTTGAGGTGCCTTGAATGGCATATTGATTAGTTGATTTTAGAACTCTTGAATTGGTCAGTATATTTTGATCGGGTTTTAGTGCTTTTATTATGTGCACACAATGTCTAAAGGTTTAGGCATGATGTCGTGTTGGAAATGGCTTGTTTTGGGTGAATTTTAGGTCCACACTGGCGTGTGACTCAGTCATGTGTGACATACGGTCGTGTGTCCCCTGAAGGTTACATGGCCTAAGACACAGGTGTGTGTCTCAATCGTTTAAGGCCCACGACTTGGCCACACAACATTGTGACCCCTGTTTCAAATGTTTCCGATTTAGTCCCAAATCATTTCTAAGGTATTTTTAGGGCCTCGAGGGCTCGATTGAGGGACAATATATATGTGATTGATTATTTTATAATGTGTTTATGATAATGTATGAAATGTATGTTTAAACATTTTGTTTGTTCAGTAATGTTTTGTAACCCTAATCTGGCGATAGATACAGGTTAGGGGTATTACAGGTCAGCATGCCATACGTACCCTGACCTGTTGCTAAGTTCACATGGGCATCATTTTTGTATACATTTGTCATTACCAATATATGAACATAATCACATATTCCATTTATCGGTCTTGTAATCAACCAACCTTTACATTTGCGTTATGTAGTATCTCATAATAGCCAATCTTCATGTAACTTTTCAATTCAATCCAGTTTAAACCATGTGTGTCAAATTCACTAAATTCTACTTAAATAAAACATATATGTAAAGCGGATACTTTAGGGGCTAATCTGCAATTTAGCTTTTTCCAGATCAACTCCACTTCGTTTCACTTCTTAATCTAAACAATCATTTTATATTGTCAATCAGTACAAAATCTCCCTTACTATGCTATTATATGCGTGAGCCTATATGAATTCGATTTCTTAATATCCCTAAAATACATTTTATTCAATTTAGTCTCTGTACTTCGGATAGTCATAACTTTCAATTCCTAGCTTTGGATTAAAATCCAATTTCATATATTCTCTATAAGGGCCTTATACTATCATTCATGACATAATTTCATAACAAGCTTTACATTTATTAAATTTGGTCCCTAATGTAGCAAAGTTAACAACAAGCTAAACTAACTTTACAATATAGTCTTTTTTATATTCTAAGCTTAAAATCTATCAATTTCATGCCTAATTCTTCAAGAAATAAACAATGGAAACTTTCTAAAACTTTATCATTTTTACAATTTAGTATACGGGCTAGCTAAATTAAGCTTCCATGAACCCAAATAAATAAAAATTACAAGAAAAATGCTTGAATTCACTTACAAAATAAAGTTTCCTTAGGTTTTGTTCTTCATGGTCAACAATAAGATGAAAGATGGCTTTCACATCTTTCTCCACTAACTTAATATATTTAGTTGGATTATGGTTTAATTAATCTAGTTTAATTTGGTTTAATCATGGTTTACTTACATTAATTTAATTATTAGTTTAACTTAATGAAATGGCATCATTATCACTAAATCTAACTTTAAAATGGTTGAATTATCATTTTGGACCCTTGGCTAATTGCACTTTAAGTCCTCAAGCCTTTGGCCAATTAAAATTCTATAGTAATTGGTCTTTATAATTTAGTCTCTGAGCCTCAATTAACTATTAATTTGATAAAATTATTAGACCAAACTTAAATATATTTTATATCATCCTCATAAATATTTAATATTTACTGACTTGGTTTACGAAAATTGGGTTCCAAAATCGCCTTTTTTTAGTACCACTGAAAAATTTGTCATTACAAAAATCATGTTTTTCGACACCCCTAGAAACCAGGTCATTACAATTCTCCTTCCCTTAAGAAACTTTGTCTCTGAAATTTGCTTGGAAAGAGGAGAGGATACTAAGATCATGTCGTCTCTTCTAGTTCCCAAGTAGCTTCTTCCATACTATGATTACACCATAGGACTTTCACAATGGCACAAACTGGCTTCTTAACTCTTTTACTCATTGTGAAAAGATCTTGATTGACTCTTATTCATATGAAAAATTGGGTTGCACTTCAATCGCCTCTATGGGTATAACATGGAATGGATCAGATCGATACCATTGAAGCATATATACATGGAACACATTGTGGATCTTTCGTAACTCAGATGGTAGAGCTAAATAGTAGGCAATCAGTCCCACTTTTTCGATGATTTTGTACGGCCCGATAAATCTGGGACTTTGCTTTCCTTTGCCGCCAAACTGCAACACTTTCTTCCATGGAGAGACTTTTAAAAATACTTTTTTGCCCACATCATATTGAATTCCTTTCCATTTCAGAATAGCATAAGATTTTTTTTTATTTAATGTTGCTTTCAATCTTCCTTTTATTATCTTCATCGAATCTTTTAATTCTTGCACCATTTCTAGTCCAATCATCTTTTTCTTACTCAAACACAAAGGTTTTCTACACCGTCGACCATATAAAGCTTTGTATAGAGCCATTTGAATGCTCTATTGGAAACTATTATTATACACAAATTTGGATAAAGGTAAATAACCCCAACTAGCTTCAAACTCAATGATACATCCTCAAAGCATATCTTCTAACACTTAGATAACACATTCAAATTGGTCATTAGATTGAGTATGAAAAGTGCAACACACAACTTTTGTAACAGCCTGGTTTTAGCTAAATCAGAACAGTGGTTTTGGAATCACAACGTCAATGTGTAAAAATTATTTTAATATTATTTTATGTGTTTACAGCATGATAGAATTATTGTGTGAAAGTTTCGTAAAGTAATTTTATCATTTAGATGGTTAGTTTGATAAAAAAAAGACTAAATCGAGTAAAATGTAAAATGCATGTTCTATTAGTTGAAGGTGTCAAATAGTTTTGGCTTTTAAATATGATGGCCTTAAATGGTAATTAAGCCATTTGAAAGATGAGTGGACAATTTTGGACAATCATTAAATGATTTTTAAGTTATATTAGTAAGGTTAAAATAGTAAATTATGTATTAATGTTATTAAACAAAAGAAATAAAACAATTTGATGCTATCATCTTTTTACATAACTGGTAATTGAAGAGTAAGAAAACCATTCCTAGGTTTTAAAGCATTCGGCCAACTCTTAGCTTGATTTTAGCTCAGCTTTTGATGATTTCTATGTTTTTATAATCGTTGCTGCTTAATCTAGCTAGCTCGTACCTCTAATTTCAAAACTGTTAAAGATTTGAGAGTTGCCATTGTTGAATCTATGAGTTCTTTGATGTTTAATGTTGAAATATAAAAGCCTGATGATAGTTTTACATATTTTTTTAAGTGATTTTAAATGAAAACGCATAATAGGGATTAAATTGTGAAATGTACAAATTGAGTGGTTGAAATGTGAAATAAATGAAAGTTTTGGGCTGCTAGGGACCCTATATAATTTGGCCAAGCATCGGTTTTGTTGAATTATGTGAATTTTGTGTTTTATGAAATAATGACTAAATTGTTAAAAGTGAGAAAGTTTAGGGGCTAATGTGCAAATATGCCTAAATGTATGTTTTGGACTAAATTGAATGAATAGATGATTAAATGAGTTAAATTTTGAATATATTTAGATCAATAAAAATGAAATTCGGATTAGGATCGGGAAAAAATGAAAGTTATCGACTAATCGACTTGATTCACTGTTTTCACATCTGAGGTAAGTTCGTATGTATTAAGCATTGTAATAATTATGCTTCGGTGCTTTGATATTGCATAAATTGTATATATAGGACTACAGATATGTTTGACGATAAATCAATTATTTGTGGCACTTAGTGTGTGATACAACATAGCTTCGGCTATATATGGCACTTAGTGTGCGATTCGACATAGCTTCTGCTATATATGACACTTAGTGTGTGATTTGAGATAACTTCGACTATGTACGGCACTTAGTGTGCGAGATATCGAGTATGGCACTTAGTGTGCGAGCCTTTGAGTATTCAACAGCATTCCGTGTATGTATGAACTTGTTATGGATTGGTACTGGTATGTATATGTATATTACGAGCTTAAAATCGAAGAAGTTACAAAGTTTGTGTATAAGCTTATGAATAAGCAGTTGAAAGGTTTGTTAGTAATCATAAAGTACATGGTAATATGTTTAGACTGATGAATGTTGTATTCAGGATTAGTTATGTTTATATCATACGAGGTTACTAAGCTATGAAGCTTACTTTGTGTTATTTTTCTATGTTTTATAATAAATCAAGGCTAGCTCAAATCCAGGAGTTGTCAAGAAAATCATCACACTATTAAACATCTAATTTGGTACTTTTGGAATATACATTTTTGGCATATGGCATGTATAGGCTAGATGTGGTATTTTGGTTGTGATTGTAGCCATGAGATTTGGCTTGTAAATTGAATATGTTTTGGTTTGTATATATAGCCATGAGTGATGGCTTATTTTGGTATGTTTGGTATGAATTTGGCTATGGTTTTATAGTTGCTCAAATGGTTAATGGAATTGTGGAGTATAAAATGCTTGAGAAATGCCTTGATGAGGTATGATTTTAGATGTTGTGTGGTACAAGTCAGTATTGGTAACACCCTAAACCCAGCCTAGACATTATGGCCAAATCTGGAGTGTCACATCGGAGTGTTTTTTGAAAATTGATCCTTTCGGTAAAAATCCGTTACTGAATTTAAATCCTTTTATTAGTAATTAACGAAAGTTCTTATCAAAACGTTTACCTTATTAACCATCAATGTTATATTAAATTGATTTAAAAACATGGAAGCTTTTTAAGTCGATGAAGTTTAAAATACGTGTTTTAGAAAACAGTAATTGTTTTAAAAAAACTCGTCTTTACCTAGACTAGCAGATTAAAATATAATCCAAAGCCCAATTACAAAATTAAAACCCACGAACAGCCTTATTACAAAATTAAAAACCAAAAAATGAAATCTAAATTTAATAAAGTCAAATGCAAGACACAGTAGTCGTGTGGCCACCTCCAAGTCCCTCGCAGCACTGAATCGCCTAAGGCTGGGGATTACCTGTATAGTTGAAAAGAAAGGGTGAGTTTACGAAAACTCAATGTGTAGCCCCCTATCAGTGAAATAGTAAATAGTGCATGCAGTAACAGTCTAGGCCTGAGCTCTATTCAGTATCAGTACAGTCTGGGCCTCAGCCCTATATAGTAATAGTGTGGGCCTAAGCCCAATACAGTATCAGTACAGTGTAATGCAATTATGCATCCCACCCAAATCTAGCCAGCACACCGCCCATACCAACCAACACACCATGTGGGGATATAAATCGACCCACCCACCCAGCACACCAATATCGCAGCAAAACTGCTAGTAATAATAATGCAATATTGCTTCCAGAAACAGTAAATGTGGCAAAGCCACCATATCAGTAATTCTGGCATAGCCACGAGTAACAGTGAATGTGACATAGTCACCAGTACAGTACTTCCTCCATATCAAAATCCCAACCCCATGCAATATGTCATATCATAAATATTACGTGTATGCAAAGTCATACTCAGTTCAATCATATACGTAAATCATAAGCACATCAGTCATGCGAAACATAAGGGCATAATCGTCATTTTACCATATAGGGGTATTAAGGTCGTTTAACCTATTTTGGGGTTTCAGCTTAGATAACAACCTCTCCGAAGGTCTACAGTCGCCTCGAGCAACATAGATAACCTAAATGATCATAACGATGTAAATAAGCCTAAAGCCCATTATCCGCCCAAGTGGGTCCACACACTCGTATGGCCCATTTAGCCCAAATTCAGTTACGGCTATGTGACCTACATAGCCCAATCCAATATTTATCATTTACCATGGATTTAATCTGTGTGGGGCCCATGAGCCCATTGGGCCCACACGGCCCACTTCGGCCCAATGTGGCCCATAACGGCCCAAGTCCACGAAAATGCTTGTGGTGGACTATACAGTCTATCACCCCTGATTTGTGGGCTTGATTTACTCCATGAGTGATCGCATGCTAGTGAGGCCTCAAATACCAAAGTTTCAGCACTTCGACTTTTCGGCTCCTGCTGATTTACAATCCAATTAGTGTGGAATACACACCTGCTTGCGAAAACTGCCTTAAGATCTATAAGCTCCGAACCCTGATTCAGTTAAGATATACCATAAGTATCCTAACAACAGAATTTTAACACTCCCTCTCTATCCTACTTAACTAAGAGGTTCTAATCACCTACCTTGGTTGATCGCCTGCAAATCTCACACTTAATCCTTTACAAGAGATAGTCTACAGACCACCTTTAGAGATATCCTGCAACACAATTCAGACTTTAACAACAGAATCTATTTACTGACTGATCAAAGGTTTGCACCAACTGTATAACACTTACCAAAATGTTGACCAAAAGTGAAGAGATACCACTAGTCGGCCTACCAGAGTATGCCCTAACACCAAGGCACAAAAAGGAACACCCACCCCTGAGATGGAAGATTCGACTACACCCCAAAAGTGAAAAGAGAAAAGAAACCCAAAAAAAAAGAGAGTTAGGGAAATAGTTTTCGGCCTAGATACTTAAAGAAAAATATGATAATAGAAAGAATAGAAATTAAACAACTTATCGATTGACCAAAGATCAACTGTAAAAACTGAAAGTAGAAGTAGGGAGAGAGCAATGTGGTTACGGCTCGAATATTAATGGTGAAAGGATGACAAGAAGAGAGGAGATGATAAAAGTTATTCGGCAAGAGATTAAAAGAAAAGAGAAATAGTTTGAGGCCTAACCGAGAGGAGAAGTGTGGGTAATCAAAAACTAAAAGCAAAAATGTAGAAAAGGAGAGACGAAAGAGGAGAAAATGGCATAGTCAGCTAGAGGGAGAACAACCGAAAATGTTGATTGGAGACGGAGAGTTAAGAGAAAAATGGTAACAAGGAAACCAAAAAGCATTGAAAAGAGTACAAAACGAAAGAAAATACCTAAAAATCAACACTACATTCGGCTTCAGAACAAAGAGTAGCCAAAAACCTGAAACGGAGAGTCACACTCCCACTACTAAGCTGAATTCCTGAGTGGTTGATGTTGACCAACGTCCACAACTCTTCCCCTTAATTTTCTCCCCCTTTATCCTTCTTAAAAATCCTCCTTAATCTCCTCATTGATTTACTCCACCATCTACTCTTTGACCAATTCAAATTTAACCTTGCAGAGTTCCAGTCTACTTTTGCTTCTCATATGGCAAGAGTAGAAAAATAAATACTCTTTTTACCTTGCCAAGACTTGAACTTTAGACCTCAAGCAACTACCACATGCCACTTACCATAGACCACAAGCTCATTTGAGACACTTTTTAACCATAATTAAATATAAGGCTCACCTACGAACGCAAGAATTCATTTAAGAGGAAAACTAAAAATTTTGATAAAGCCCAGATTTGAACCCAGGACTTCTAAAACACTCCTATACACACCCAAATCACTTAGCCAATAAAGCAAACATGAAATTTGTGCCACTTTCTTGCTTAACTAAAATATTTACGAGCAGTCTCCTAACCGCTCCCATGCTCAAGGCCCAATACTTCTAGGCCCAATTTCGGGGCGTTACAGTATACCCCCTAATTGGCACATGGCCTAGCAGACGGGCACGTGACATGGCTGTGTTGCATAAGTCAGTATACACTATAGGTTTGGTACGATCTAGCACACAGCCTAGCACATGGGCGTGTCTGGCCACTTCGAAGGGCACACGGGCTAAACACACGGGCGTATGGTTGGCAGTGTGACCCAAGTTAGTATGTATGCCCTGTTTTCACACGGCCTGAGACACAGGTGTGTCTAGAGCCATGTGAGGGACACGGCTTGTTTACACGGGCATGTGACCCCTGTATGGTTGAAAATTTTTTAAGTTTTCAAAATTTTCATATGTTATCGATTTAGTCCCGAACTACTACTAAGCATGTTTAAGTCCTCGTAGGCCTTTATAAGGGACAATGTGATTGTGCTGAATGATTTATAGGATTGAATGTTTTATGTTTGATAAATGTATGCTATATTTTTGTAAATTGATCGGTAATACCTTGTAACCCTACTCTGGCAACGGATACGGGTTAGGAGTGTTACAAATTTGGTAGGTCCTAAGTTTGGCAAGTAAACCGAAAGAAATCTGAGTGACATAGTCCGATCCGCCCAATTAATGCTCTAGGCATATACATCAGGTGCATGGTTGATGTTAAAGTATTAGGTAAGGATTATTCTCTAAATTTGTGAAGATGTAAAGAAGAAGAGATTGGTAAGAGTATTTAGGGTTTCTGGGTAATATGGGTAATGTCAAAGGCATAGTACGCCAAGTTTGTTTAGTTACTATACTAGTTAAGTTTTAACGAGATGACCAGGAATGAACAAAGGGATGAATCAAATATATATAAAGATATTGGATTCTCGTATATGCTTCTTTACTGGTGTAACCTATTAATAAAGGCAACCTTGAAAGTTTCCACTGTGAGAACATGGGTTTTATATATATTATGGTATAAGTTTGAGAAGAAAAGAGAGCTTTTTCTTTCTTCCATTTAGAACACCATAGTTGATTTGCCTTGGAGCTGAGCATAAATCTTTCTTATTAAGCTGAAACAAAGGATTTGAGTTCATGTTGAGGGTTATTTAACATCCTGGGTAGGTATTATGGTCTTCCATATTGACCTCTAAAAGAGTAAGTCTATTTTTCATGTGTATTAACAGTAAGATGAAGAATTGGGGCTTTGTATGCGGGTTCTCTAGGTTTGAAATAATTGTTAATATTATACAAATGAGTTGTAATGGTGTTCCTGTGACTTATAAGCAGAGGTTGTTGAAGTTTCTAGATAAATGTTTGAATCTAGAGATCAAGTTGTTGTTCGTGAGAACCAAGTGAGTCTCTATGTTAATTCTTGCATGTACACTATCAATACAAAGAGATCTATAGGATTCTAAATGAAAAATGAAATTGAAATCATGAAAGTTATGGTGTGTTATGTATATGGCTATATGAGTAATTACTAAAGGAAATCTTCCAATGCATGGTTGTTTGTAGATAGTAGTATCTATATCTGATATGGAAATTATTAGGTTCGAGTAGATGATGAATGATGTATAAATAATGTGATGCTAGAGTATGGTTATGTATGTATGCTTGGAAAGTATAGAGTATGTGAAAAAAGGGTCTAGATAGTGAATCTAAGACATTAGTACATGAAGAGTCTGTAAAGTGGGTTTGTGTCTAGTCTCCATGAAGTTTTCAAAAAGGGTTTGTTGGGACTTTAAACACGAACCCTAAAATGGAAAGTCCATGGCCATGACACACTCTATAAGGTGACTAAAAGGATGGTTATTGCCCAATGGTTTCTTTTTTTTGTGTGTACCAGGATAATGGTGGGAAAACCTCACGAAATGTGAGTCTAGGAAAATCAATATCGCAAACAAGTCAGGAAGGAAAATGTCCTCGCAGTGAACCCTAAAGAAATGCCTTTGTGGCGTAGTATGAAAGGAACGCCTTTGTGGTGCACTATAAAGAAAAGCTTTTGTGGCAACTTATGAAAGGATGACTTTAGTGTCGTGCTCTATCTGATAACCGATATGATGTATTCTACTAAATCAATGTGGTGTGAACTGTTTAAAACGTCTAGAAATCCTTGAATTTGAATGTTTATCTCGATGGTAAAATACGAGTAAGTTCTAGTAGTTTTGTAACAAGTATGACTAAGACAATGTATTGATATACACTGGAATAAGAGTTGAAAAAAGTCTTAAGGGTTCTCCATGAAAAGATGTTTACCTAAATGGCAAGAAGGGTGCCTATTATGATGATCTGTAAGTATGAAAGTAAGCGGTATCATATCCTCTTCAAAATTTATTTTGAATCTGAGTCAATGTTAAATTGATTTATGAGATTCTGATATAGTGTGCTATGGAGTCCATTTGGATGTTGTCCGCAATGAACTATCAGTATGGGCATGTGAATTAAAATGAATCAGGGTATGTCCCGAGCAAGAAACAGTAGTATGAAAAATTGTGTAAGTATTCATCATATTTATGTGTCTGCCCAAGATAGTGTCAATAAGAAATTAATTGAAAGAAGAGTATGAGTTAAGTTATGGATTATTGGAAGTGGTTCCTAATGGCATATTCTATTAAGAACGTGTTATGGGGCAAGAGAATTATGAAATGATGGGAAGCCAGTTATTTAAATATGAAAGTTAAGTATAATAGGGGTATTATAATTGGTGCATAAGAGAGTGATAAGATCGTATGGTATTAGTTTTAGTAATTGATATAGATTAGAAGTTGACTCATGGAAAGTCCTAAAATATTACAAAGACTCCATATAGGTCTGGTTAATGATCTCACTAAGTACTTCTATACTTACAAGATTATTATTTCCTTTCAGGTTTTTGAGAAGGGACTTCACCTAGAGGACAACATCGGGGGTAGGCCAAGCTGGTGGCGAATTGGGTTATTATGCATATAGAGGATTGTGGTGTAGTCTTGAAATTTGCCTTTAAGTCTATCTTGATTAAATTTCAAACTTGTAAAGATATGAATCAGATATGTCATAATAAGTTGTTAAATACATATCTCACTTTAATTTTTTAAATTTTAAGTCTAATGAGAAATTATAAATTGTTTTATTAAAGATTTTGTATCGTTGAGTAACACCCAAGATCAAAACTCGGTGAATCAGGCTGGTTGAGGGCATTACAAGTTTTAGTATTAGAGCCCGATTTATGCTGTTCTTGGACCATAAAGATGAAGAAGCCCTGCATGCATAGTATGTCGAACCTAGCTTAGTCTTTTAGGTGAATTAAATTGTTGCTTATATATATCATGTTTTGTTATTTTTAAAGACACTATGATAAAAATGTTAAGACAAAATGATAGTTCATTCATAAGAAGGTAAGATATTACACGAATGAGAAAAGGAGAAGCATGAAGTAAGATAAGAGAAGTACTTAATTATCCCCTTCACCAGGCTTATTAGTAAGCTTAGCAAAGACCTCTTTAGTAGGAGGGGAGTCATATAGAACCTGACCTTCTGATGTTAAGCCTTCTGCATCATCTTCAACATCGATCATGCTAGGAATAAACAAGTCACCAGACTGTTTCCACTCTTTTTGGAAAGTTTCTCACCCTTCACCTGAGGCATTAAAGTTAACTGAACCAGTGGAAATGCCTTTGAGATAGCTAAAGTCTACTTTTTTAAGAACTAGAGGACTTGCAGCCACTTGGTGCTGCAGAATCAAATCCGAACTCCATTTTGGCAAGGTCTCGAAAAAATTCTTTTGGGTGTCCTCCTACTACTTCTTGAAGGTTTCATCATGAGAATGGCATTGGTTTTCTAATTCTGCATTCGGACTCTCTTTTATAGCTTTAAATTTCTCTTCTGAGGCAAGTTTCTCAACCTTTAACAAATTGACTTCTCCTTTTAGCTGCTTAGTTTCGATCTAAACATCTCTGTGTTTACCAGTTAAAGTTGTGAGTCGTGCATCCATTCTTCCAATTAAATTGGTAGGTTCTTGATATTTTTGGTCTAGTTTAGCCAATGAATCTTCGCCAGATTTTGGAATCTTCTCTAAATCAGATATTTTATTTCTATAACGTTGACTAACATATCTAGGACCCCACTCCAAACACCATGTTTAATAGACTGATTTCTAAAACTCAAGACATAAGTGTTAGGGGGCATTCGGTGGAAGTGGATGCGAGGTAAGAGGAGAAAGCCTCTCTTAACTAAAGAGTTAACAAGCTTTGTTTTTTTTTTTTTGAGCTATAGAGTTGAGAGATGTGAAAGTTGGAACTGAATCCAAAAGAGCTCATGAAGGAAAGTTACTTCTTATTCCAATAGGGGTAGCATTCGGTGGTTGAGAAGGAGGATCCATTGATTGAATCACAGGAATTTCATCTAAAGGACCCTCCGATGGAGGATCAGAAGATTATATAGGAGAACCTAGATGAGGGGTGGACTTTTCAAGTAATGACAGAATCTAAGAAAAGCAAGAATTGAAGGGGTAGGGGTAACTGTAGTGACAAGTTCCTTACTTGGTCTATCCCTTATTAGAGGAGGGCATTCAGTACTTTCAGAGTCTTGAGTACTCTCTTTTACTCTAGTCCTTTGCTTCATTTTCCTTACTACTTCCTTACTAGATAAAGCAATAGTGGTTTTTCTTTGGGTGTGAACTCCTTTAAGGATAGACGAAATGTCTATGTCTTGAGAATCGGAATGAGATGAAGGCCCTACACCATCAATAGGAGAATTAAATTGATTGGAAGTAAAAGCAGAAGTTGTAACATGCTTAGTAATAAAATTCCAATTTTGTGGAGAAAGGCCATAAATGCTATAAAAATAGAAGATTGGCTCACTTTTGTTCCCTAACAAAATGTTTGCTAAGTCACCATTTGTATTATATGGCTAGGCTTAGAAAGCATATGGCACCTTAAGACCATCTAACCACTTAATGGAATCATTTGATCGATAACCATTTGGGCTAAATTCTTGAAAGCAATATTGGAATATGTTTCTAACTAAATCGAGTTCCACCAAGTCAAGTAAATGCTCCTTATTTAACTGTTTTTATTGTTCATCAGCAAGCTCAGAATCCACTGGCTAACATTGAGAAGGGACCATCTTGTTAGAAAACCAAAAATAGACTCGAGTTCACAAATAACTCTTATGTATTTGTCTTTCCATTAACAAAGGCTAGAAATGTTGTTCTGTATAATGGTTCATAGCCTGAACGTGTACTGAAATAGGCATTGCTAGCAGAAATACCTTGTCTAATCACCTTCAATTCATAGAACTTTTGAAAAACACTGCAACAGTGGTGGTTCATTATGCATACAACATTCGATACAGTAAGCCACCAATGTCCACCAAGATAGAGCCAATAATTCCCCCAGTGCAATACTATACTCTTTTAAAATGGCATAAAAGAAAGAATTTAGTGACAAATGGAATCTAACCTCTAATAGAATCAATGGTAAAATAAAACCTACAATGTTATTACTTAAACAACAGTGCGCAGGCAACAAGAAAGTGTAAGCAAAGTTGAGATTAGTATACCTTGGACTCCTAAATACTAATTCATCTTGTCATCGGTGGTGCTACAAATGATTGATTGAGCCCTTACACTCAGTGGGGTGTTATCGAGACCTTGAGGTCCAAATGGAATGGAACTGGTCAAGTAACTTTTTTGTCTAGATTCGCTTCGACCCCTTCCTCAAGTTGTGGTTTGAACCATTTTAGTGATAAGTGTA
This sequence comes from Gossypium arboreum, assembly GCF_025698485.1. Classification (NCBI taxonomy): domain Eukaryota; kingdom Viridiplantae; phylum Streptophyta; class Magnoliopsida; order Malvales; family Malvaceae; genus Gossypium; species Gossypium arboreum. The sequence continues at coordinate 69,857,648 of NC_069079.1, read as the reverse complement.
AAAAAAGAAAGAATGATTAGTACCTTTGAGTAGAGGAAGATGAAGAAAGCAAAGAACAAATTGAGCTAACAAGAAATTAGGGATTTAGATGTTACAACAAAGTGAAAAAGAAAAAGAAGCATGTTGAAACGACAGATATAAATAGAGGTAATCCTGCGAAAGAATTCAAGTTAAAGATGACTGTTTAAGTTCTCCAATGTGATGGTGATATTAGTCACGAGGTAAGTTGTGAAAATTTGAAATTTTGGTGTAATCGCTTAGTCTTAGTAAGTGGGTTAACCTATTGGTATTCTGAGCAAGTAAGGGCTCCTGGTGATGCACTGAATGGGAAGCTAGTAATTATTTGAGTAAATGAATTTGCCACGATTATATTAATTTCATGGATGAAATTTCCTAAGTGAGGGTGAATTGTAACACTTAGCTTTGGCGGGTCTTGATTTTGGCAATTAAACCAAAAGAAATCTGAGTGGTGCACTCCTATCCGCCGAATTGATGCTCTTGGCATATACATCAAGCACATAGTTTGTAACACCCCGTACCCGAGTCCGTTACCGGGGTCGAACACAAGATGCACACAGACTTAACTTAATTGTTTTCACAATCCATAAAAAACTTTTCCGGACTAGTTGGTTCTTTGCGTCCTTTATGCCTTAAAAATCATATCTTGAGTTTTAAAGCTCAAAAATCAGTTTCGTAATTTTTCCCTGAAACTAGACTCATAATTCCATCAACATATTTTTTCTAGAATTTTTGATCGGGCCAATTAGTACAGTTTATTAGTTAAAGTCTCCCCTAATCCAGGGTTCAACTACACTGACCTTCACGCATTACGAATTGGATATCTCCCTGTACAGGGCTTCAATACTGATGCCGTTTATTTCTATAGAAACTAGACTCAGAGAGGAATCTATACATATGTAGCATGACTCCTAATTATCTCTGGTTAATTTATAATGAATTTCCAAATTTGGAATAGGGATCCAGAAACCGTTCTGGCCCTGTTTCACGAATACTTTAATATCTCTTAACATATAACTCATATGACCGTTTCGTTTCTTCCATATGAAATTAAATTCATCAAGGTTCATTTACATAATTTATTCACTATTTAATTCCATTCCTACAATTTTTAGTGATTTTTCAAATCCACACCACTTCTTCTTTGTCAAGATCTGCTTTCAAGGTAAACCTTACCTATTTCGTGGTTTCCATGGACCAACTAGAGTTTTGTCATACATAGGTCCACATATGATCATATTTAGCCATTCCAAGGGCTGATCATTGCCCAAAACTTCCATTCCAGTCCATAGTCACATCATGAAACCATATATATATACATAAACACAAATGGTCTAATGCCATACTCCACTTTTACAAGCCATTTTCGCATGGCCGTACACACATACATCACAAAACGTACTTGAAAAGAAAACAGCAAAGGGTAGTCCTATACATGCCATATCCAGAGTTCAACTAAAAGAGTACCAAAGGGCTTTGATAGTGTGGATGACTTCGACTTCGATGATCCCGAATCCGATAGCTAACGAGCAAAATCTATAAAAGAGAGCCAAAGCAGCGGGTAAGCATTTTAATGCTTAGTAAGTCTCAAGTAATGAAATCAGCTTTGACTAAAGTATTACATTCACATAGCTAAATGAATCACTTTAGTAATACACATTCTCATAATCATACTTACTTCACACTTCATCAACGTATACACACACAAGGTATCAACCTATCTAAGAGCCTAAAGTTCGTTAGTCGATCGAACGAACACTATTTCAAACGAATCGACTTTTCCGATGCACATGTAAACATACCTTATCGTATGGTTTTTTCGAGCGTATTAATTGAATTTATTACAGCACCAAAACGCTCATCTTCAACCGAGCTTCTTCAGAATTTAGCCGAATATAACCACAAGCACAATTGCCTTCGGGTCTTAACCCGGATTTGGTAGCTTGCACAAATACCTTGGTCTTAGCCGGATATAACAACTTCATACGAATGCCTTGGTCTTAGCTCGATATAATCACTAGCATAAATGCCTTCGGGACTTAGCTCGGTATCATTCAAATGCTCATGTACACATATATCAATAATCACGATACATCCATATTTCATTCTCGTTACTAAGGCTCAAACACAAAACATTTATCAAACCTTTCCAATTTGGCTCAATAGCCACACACAAAACATGATTTCAATTGACTTTATAACTTAGTCCCTCGCACATTCGGCTGTCCGCCATAATATGACAAATCATTTCAATATAATTCAAGAGGGTCATTACTCAAAGACTTACCTCGGCGTGGTCGAACGATTTCGACGGCTATTCGACTACTTTTTCCTTCCCTTTATCGGATTTAGCTCCCCTTTGCTCTTGAGCTTAATTTAACAAATAAATTGATTTAATCATTTGAGCATCGAAAGAGGAATTCAAGGTACTTAGCCCATATATTTTCATTAGACATTAAAGTCACATATGTACGGAAATCATGAATCAACTCAACACATTAGTTAGTACTCTCCTTAGCCAAATTTTCTAAGCCAAGAATAGGCATCAATATGCTTGCCTCTAACCGAATGCATGCACACCAATTCCCCTCATGTGGCCGAATATGCATGTCCATGTTGAGGCCAATTATACACTTAATACCACACAAAAACAGCATACATTTTACTAACTAACGTATTCCATATTGTAACTAAACATGAACATAAATCCAAAACACAAATCTTACTTTCCATGCAATGAGCATAAATCATACTTATGGATGTACCATGGCTGAATACATCACAACACCATAATTTTTGGTCATGATTAAACAAAGAACTTAATGTCTTACTCAAAAATACTAAAAAGAAAGTCCGAGAGCCATCAATCCACCATCACATGTATCATTAGCAAGCTTCATATTTAACATGCAATGGCATTAACACAAAATCCACCTTGGCCAAATACCATCCCCATGATATAACAAAGATTTGAACCATGGGCTAATAAAAGCATCAAGCTATCAACTAAAAACATGCGTGAATCTCATGGCACAACCTCAAACATACCTTAATCTAGATACAAGTATGGCCCAACCCCCTCCTAATCCTCTTCCAAACCAAGCATGAAGCAAAAACCCCCTCCTTCTTCCTTAGGATTTTCGACCAAGAGAGAATGAAAGGATGAACAAATTTTTTTTCTTTTCTCTTCTTCAACTCAAGGCAATGGGGAGGGAGAGAAGCCTTCACACACATTTTTTTTTTTCATTTTTTTATTACCCATACACCTTATTTTATTTATTCCAACATGAAACACTTACACAACATGTTTCATGACATGTTTTGCCCATACTCCCTTGTCATGGCCGGCCACTAGCAATTAGGGGGGGAAATTTGACATGCAAGTCCTCCCTTTTGATTACATGCACTATTAGGTCCTTATAGATTAGCCTATCACATTTCAAAAGTGTCACACAAGTCCTATTGACTAAATTCACATGAAATTTACTAAATTGAAACTTGATATTTTCACACATTCACATATACATATTCTAGACAATAAATATTACGTCCAAACATTTCGGTGACTCCGTTTAGCGGTCCTGAAACCACTTCCCGACTAGGGTCAATTTTGGGCTGTCACATAGTTAATATTAGAGTATCAAGTAAGGATTATTCTTTGAATGTGTGAAAATGTAAAGAAGAAGATATTGGTAAGAGTATTGAGAGTTTTTGGGTAATATGGGTATCGCCAAAGGTATAATACACCAAGTTTGTTTAGTTACTATGCTAGTTAAGTTCTAACGATATGGTCAGGAATGAACGAAGGGATGAATCAGATATATATATATATTAGATTCTCGTGTAAACCATTAATAAAAGGGAGTCTTGAAAGTTTGTGACAAGTGTCAAGTCCCACTCTGAGAACATGGGTTATGTATATTATGATATGGGTTTGAGAAGAAAAGAGAGTTATCTTCTTTCTTCCATTTAAAATAGCATTGTTGATTTGCCTTGGAGTTGAGCATAGAACTTTCTTGTTGAGCTGAAACAAAGTATCTGAGTTCATGCAGAGAGTTGTTTAACATCCTGGGTAAGTATTATAGCCTTTCATGTTGAACTCTAAAATAGTAAGTCTGTTTTCTTATGCGCATGAACAATAATATGAAGAAGTAGGGCTTTGCATGGGGATTTTCCGGGTTTGAGATGATGGTAAAGATTATAAGAATGAATTTTAATGGTGTTTATGTGCCTTATAAGCAGAGGTTGCTGAAGTTTCTGGATGGAAGTTTTAATTTGGATATCAAGCTGTTGTTCATGAAAACCAAGTGAGTCTCTATGCTAATTCTTGCATGTGCACTGTCTATACAAATAAATATGTAGGATACTACCTGAAAAATGAAACTGAAACCATGAAAGGTATGGTATGTTATGTATATGGCTATATGAGTAATTACAAAAGGATATTTGTGAATGCATGATTGTTTGTCGAGAGTAGTATCTATATCTAATATGGAAATCGTTAGGTTCAAGTACATGATGAATGATGTTAAATAATGTCATGATGAAGTATGGTTATGTATGTATGCTTGGAAAGTATATAGTAAGTGCATAAAGGGTCTATAAAGTGAGTCTATGACATCAGTAATGAGAAGTTTGTAACATAGGTGTGTGTATGTTCTTCGCAGAGTTGTCAAAAAAGGTCTGATCAACCACAAATCAATTTGGAAAAATTAAGCTTTTTCGACACCCTTTAGAAGATTTTTCTCGAGCAAAATAGAGTTTTTAGCATAATTTTTTGTTATTTTCATATTTTCAGAAAGTATCTCGTTTTTGTCTATTTTTTACCCAAATTGGCCAATAGTGCCATTGGGAGGCCTAACGTATGTTTGAGTGATGTCGGAATGTGTTGGAGGTAAAAAAATGAGCAAGAATGAGACCTAAGGCAAGAGTATCGCAATATCCTCTTTGGGTATCACGATATTCACCTCCCAAGGAAGTCCCTAAGTTTCAATACTGCATGAGATATTGTGATATCCTCTTTGTGGTATCGCGATATCACTTTATTTAAGGGGACAAATGTAATAGCCCGTTTTTAGTCAAACCAGAACAATGGTTTTGGGACCACAAATTTGAGGTCAAAATATTTATTTTATTATTATTCTGATGTCTACAACATGATCGTATGATTGTGTGAAAATTTCTTAAAAAATTTTATCGTTTGAATGCTTAATTTGATAAAAAGGACTAAATCTCGTAAAGTGTAAAAGTTATGTTCTAATAACTAAAGGTATTTAATAGCTATGGAATATTAAAGTGGAGGACATTCTTGGACATCATTTAAGTGAACTTTAATATTTTAATTTAAGGTTAAATTATAATTTATAAAATAAGTTAAAGTAAAAATAAGTAAAAAAATTATATCATCTTCTTCAATGGTTTCTTTGATCAGAATTGAAGAACAAAAGACACCATTTTAGGGTTCATTCATTCGGCTACAACTATTGCTTGCATGTAAGTGTTTTTCACTCGATTTTTTATGATTTCTATGTTTTCCTAACCTATCCTCTCATCGGGCTCTGAAAGCACCTGAGTGGGGAGGGGATGAACTACCTTTATTAAAAAAAAATCTACCCTTCTAGTTGCATTTTTTACGCAATGAATAATTTGTAAAACTGTCAAAGGTTTAGGATTTTGCCATTGATAAATGTACATGTATTTTGATGTTTGATGATAGAAAATGTATGGTAGTTGTTAGATAAACAACATTTGTAAAGTGATTTTTGGTAAAATTATCAATTAGGGATTAAATTGAAACATGTGGAAATTGTAACACCCCGAATTTGGGCCTAGAAGTATTGGGCCTTGAGTAGGGGTCCGTCCGTAAGGAGGTTGTATATAGGTATTTAATTGTGCAATGAGATGAAACAATTAAATGTTTGCTATTAGTGGTTAATGGCTTTGAGAAGTGTTGGAGAAATCTTGGGTTCAAACTTGGGCTTTAGCAAAATTTTGGTATTAAGTGAAAAAACCGGATGCTTGGATGAGGGTTTTTAAATTATTGTGTTAAATAAATGACACAAGGAAGCTTGTAGTCTAGTGGTTGTGGTGTCATTAAGGTTGTATGGGAGCCTGGGTTCAAGCCTTGGCTCTTGCAATTTATTTTGTTTTTTTTAAAGGAACCTAGACTTTGGCCTTTAGACCTTATAATTAATTGGGGATAAAATATGACACAAAAAGCCTTGTGGCTTAGTGGCAAGTAGCGTGTGGAGCATTTAAGGGGAGGCATAGGTTCGAATCCCATGGCAAGCAAGGAGCATTTATTTTGCTAACAGGGGGCGGCAAGAGTTGGTGTTGAATTTAAACTCTAATGTTGGAGGGATCCCACATCGGGAAGCTAACATAAGAGTGGATACAAAGCTGGCTTTAAATAGAGGGAACCATGAGGAGAGTAAAGGCACCTTTCTTGGCTGATCCCTTTCGCTGTATGGCGTGCTCGTTTGGGTTGGGCGTCGGCTAAGAGTGCTCGGAGTGTGGATTAACTCCAGTCTCCTATCAGGTGTGTATTTCTTACTACTCTAGCTGTAGGATGGCTACTTCGGGCCGCGATGGGTCGAAAGGGGTCATGTGGGCCTAATGGGCCTACAAGCCCAATTGGATAAGTTGTTTGATTGTGTAGTAAATTTGGGCTAGGCTAGGTGAATCTAATATTTGTGGCTAGATTTGGGCTAAAAGGGCCACACGAGCGTGTGGGCCCATTTGGGTCGAGAATGGGCTTTAGAGCCATTAGTATTGTTATCCATGTTTAAAATACTTTGGTTTACAAAATTACCAAAATACCCTGCTTTGTAAAATTACTAAAATACCCTTGGTTTATAAAATTACCAAAATACCCCTAGTTTGTAAAATTATCAAAATACCCCTAGTTTGTAAAATTACCAAAATACCCCTAATTTGTGAAATTACTGAAATACCCTTGACCTGTAAAATTATTGAAATACCCTCGACTTGTAAAATTACCAAAGTACCCTCGATTTATAGAATTACCGTTTTACCCTCGATTTGTAAAATTATCGTTTTACCCTCGATTTACAGAATTACTGTTTTACCCTCAGTTCTGAAATTACTATTTTACCCTCGATTTATAGAATTACCGTTTTACCCCCAATTTACATAATTATCGTTTTACCCCCGATTTACATAATTATCGTTTTACCCTCGATTCTGAATTACTGTTTCACCCTCGATTCTGAAATTACCATTTTACCCTCGATTTATAGAATTCTTGTTTTACCCTTGATTTACAAAATTCTTGTTTTACCCTCGATTTACAAAATTACTAAAATACCCTTGGTTTGTGAAATTACCGCAATACCCTCAATTTGTAAAACTACCAAAATACCCGTATGGTAAAATGACGAATATGCCCTTATGTTCCGTATGACCGATGTGCTTAGGATTTACATATATTGATATTGGAATAGTTAAGTTTGAGTGACGGTGGTGGTTATCGTAGGTGATTGATTATGGAAACGTTTCAACTTCAACCCGTAATGTGTGTACTAACCCTCGTAATAGCTTAGATTAATATTTCTTTGAAAAGCCAAAAGCTTCATATTTTAGTGATTTGGGAATTAATATTTAGATCTATTTTCACGCACGTTTAAGTTGGATTCACAACGGATATGGGGTAGGAAGGTATTTGGAACGTTCTTCAACGAGTAGATCTCTTGGTAAGTATTGAACCTTCTTTCCATTTGTATCTTGTGGTTTAAGAAAAGTGAAAACCCTCTCGTCGACTAAGGCTAAAAGGGTTTTTGGTATTATTTGGTTTGTTGGTGCTAGTGAGGATTAAAGGCTACCGATCGAGGAGTGTGAAAAGCTTGGATCATCGGAGTGACTAAATCTAGTCATCAACTTCGCAAAGGTATGAACCCAAGGGCCATTGTGGATGGTGGCGAATGTGTAAGTGATGATAATAGGTAGTTTTCGATTTGGTTTAATATTAACATGGTCTAATCTATAAGTGGTTGATTATAGGAGAAATCGCATAGGAGATCTCGTCAAGGAATATCGCAAATCGGTGTGTAACGAACCCTTTTCATAGCTTAAAGCGATAAAATGCGAAAAGCGAAATGCCAAATTCGGCATTTCGAGGACTTGTGAGCAAGCTTAACGCTCACTAGTTAGTTAGAATCGATGAGATGATGATCGGGAACAATGGAAACGGTAAGGACGTGTTTTTGGCGTTCACGGTATGTTGGGCCTGGAGGGGCTAAAATAGGGCCCAATAGGCTTTCGGGCCCATTTGGGTAAAATTGGTAGAAAACGGAAATATGTTAAATTGCATGTTAAGACCATTATCTTTGTTATGGATATAGACTAAATGGGCCTAGATGACAAAATCAGCTGAGTAGGGCTCATCAGGGGTTTTTTTGGCCCAATAACTCGTTTTCGCTAAAAGTGGGCCAGAATCACTGTATGCACCCATGAATTGTTTGTAACCGTTAATGAACATGGAAACCCTAATTTTTGGTAAAATTACAAGATTACCCTTATAATATGAAAATGACCGTTTTGCCCCTAGGTAAAAATAACCATTATACCCCTAGGGTTTATATATGAACTTAATGCATGGGATTTTGATAAACATGATATGTATGATATGCACATGACATGTATGATATGCACATGATATGTATGATATGCACACGAGATGTTCATAAATGCATTGGGTTGGGTTTTTATATGAATGGAGGAAGTGAAAAGGGCTTATGCCCGATTATTAAAGGGCTTATGCCCCGATTATCAAAAGGGCTTATGCCCTGATTATCAAAAGGGCTTATGCCCGATTATCAAAAGGGCTTACGCCCCAGTTATTAAAGGGCTTATGCCCCAGTTATAAAAAGGGCTTTTGCCCCAGTTATTAAAAGAGGCTAGGCCTCCAGTTATATGATAAAGCAGCTAAGCTGCCAGTGGAGAGTTATGGCGGGGTGGGTCGAGTTAATTCCCACATGGTGTGTTGGTTGGTACGGGTGGAGAGTAGCGGATGGTGGGTTGAGTAGTTTCCCCAGATGGGTTTGCATTCTTTCATTGACATTATATGTGATATTGAAATGGGCCTATGGGCCATACCGTTTACCGTAAAGGCTTCAGCCCAGTAATATGAAATTTGAAAAGGCTTCGGCCCAGTGTTATGAAATATGAAATATGAAAAGGGCTATGGCCCAATACATGTTTGAGATTGGATTTGGGCTTAGACCCAACAGGCTGTTATTGTTTTGGGCTCTAAAAGGGGCTTGTTGCACACTGAGTTTCCAAACTCACCCCCTTTCCTTAACCTTGCAGGTGAGCCTTGATGTGGGGACTTGGGCCGGAGGGGATTTAGAGTGGCCACGGTGATCATCTTTGGGCTTTTAAATAAGTGTTGGTTTTCATTAAATTTCCTTTATTATTTATTTTTGGTTTGTAATAAGGCCATTTTAACTTTTCTTTTATTTCTTTTCGGGATTACTTTAATTTTAATAACTTTAAACACGGTTGATAATTATTCAAATGGGCTAGACTTAGGACGTGTTTTCAAAATGATACTTGTTTTCAAAATATCTCAACACCACGATTAATCGATTTATCAAAGACGTCCACTTAAACAAATTTAAACTCGATATGACAAAGTATGGCTATGGTTGTGGGCATGTCTAGGATTGGATCCAATTAAAGAGCTTGGTACTTAAGCACCCTTCATGGCTCACCTCCTCTATCTCGGATACCTACCTGGTGCCCAGCTTCCATACACTTTGTTAACTCAACAAAATATATGGTTTTAAAACACTAAAAATGGAACGTGGGTTTTCAACTCCAATGTGGCACGTCAGATTCGGCCATAACGTCTGGGCCGAGTTTGGGGTGTTACAGAAATTTTATGGTAAAAATGTGAAATAAATGAAAAATATAAGTTGCTATGGTAATAAGGAAAATTCAGCTAGCATGGGTAGGGATTTAATTGCATGAATTTGTATTTTTATGAGTTAAGGACTAAATTGTAAAGAAATTGAAATATTGGGGGCAAAAGTGTAAAGTTGCCATAATGTAATTTTTGGGCTAAATTGAATAGATTGATAATTAAATAAGTTAAATTTGATATTATATAGATCAAGAAAAATGAAGTTCGGATCTAGATCGGGGGAAAAATAAAGTTTTGGATGAATCTATCTATTTCGTCGTTTTTGCAATCGAGGTAAGTTCATAGGTTAATAAGCATCATTATAATTGTGTATTAAATGCTTTATTATTGAATTTAATTGTGAATGAGAAATCCTAGCTGAACCTTAGGAATAGATTAGGATATGAATGACATGTCATTAGGGGTTATGTGATTTTGGTACTGGTCCGTACGTCTTACCGGTGGCTGAGTTATCTAGTATGTGTTATGGATTCTCATCATCTTGTGTGAGTAGCACTGTGTAGCTACGTCATGACTGTCAGCTTATGAGAGCAGACCCGTTGATAGCTTGAGAGTGAGCATTATATGAGCTATGAGATCGAGATACCTTTGACTATGTATTGGCACTTAGGGTGAGAGATTCCCAAGTATCTGATAGTATTCAAAATGGTTCAACGGGTATATCAAAGATATGAAATAGTGAGAAATAGATACGTATCAGTACAGGTATGTGCGGAAACTATATGAGCATTAAACTTATGAAATTTATAAGTTCATGATTACTTATGTGGTTGAATATAAGTTAACCATTTGATTTAATGATTTTTATATTACTTGAATGATGAATGAGTGGTGGGTTTTGTTTATTAATTCATACGAGCTCACTCAGCTTTATAGCTTACTTTGTTTACTTTTCTGTGTTTTATAGTGTAATGGAAGCTTGCTCAGATTTGGGAGTCGTTGGAGATCTCATCACACTATCAAGCTTTCACTTTGGTACTATTGAACTTATATATTTGGTTATATGGCATGTATAGGAGTTGTGGTCATTTTCGTTTATAGTTTGGTAATGGATTTAGCCATTTGAATTGGCTTGTAAATGATGAATGGTTAGTTATGTGTATTGTAACAGTCCGATTTAGACCATAGTCAGAATAGTGGATTTGGGACCACAAATCTGAGTTCGAAAAAAATATTTTAATATTATTTTCTGTGTTTGTGATATATGAATTTGTAACTGTAAAATTTCTGTGATTTAATTTGTATGTTTCTGTGCTCAATTTTACAAAAAGGATTTAATCGCGTAAATGATAAAATCTGTATGTCAGATATTCAATGTGTTTAATTGGCATGGCTTTGGATTATAGGCCTTATGTGGCAATTATTCCATTGAATTTTTGAGTGGTCATAAATGACCTTGTCTCATGTAATTTATATGTTTATTAATGAAGGATACAATGGTAATTCATACTTTAACATGAATTAAAGAAAACAAAATTCATGCATGTGTTCATAAAACACCTATTAGAACAGAAAATCAAAGAAAATAAAAAGAAGAAAACCCTTTTAGGTTTCGGCCCTTGTTTATCTTGATTAAGGTATGAATTTTCATCCGTTTTTGATAATTTCAACAGTTCTGTGATCGTTGCCTCGTGTTGTTCAAAGTCCATGTCTGAATTTCTGTTTCTATTAAAGATTTCATAAAATGCCATTGTTGATATCATGAGCTTTGCGATGTTTTTGGATGAATTATGAAGGCTTGGTAAATGATTATCATGTTTTATCTTTGGATTTTTGATGAAATAGAGCTAATTGGGCTAATTTGTAAAAATGAGGTTTTGAAAGACTAAATTGTGAATTAAATATGTTATTTGGGCTCGTATGGAAGCCATGTATATTCGGCCAAGCTATAGTCTTAGTGAATTTTGAATATTGGTGATTTTGTGAAAAATGGACTAAATTAACAAATTGTGAAAATGTAAGGGCTAAAATGTAAAGTGCCCTAAATATGTGTATGTAGATTAAATTGAATGAAATGAATGATTGAATGGTTGAATTTGTATTGTATTAGATCAATAACAAAGAAAATCGAACTTAGATCAAGGGAAGTCCAAAATAGTTGAATAGACGACTCGTTTTATCCAAAATCCGTCCTAGGTAAGTTAAATTACAATTACGTGTTAATTGAAATAAATTCTGTACATATAAACTGTAATATGTATTGGATGGCTTTAAGAGCCTGATAAAAGGATTTTGAATAAATTTTGATAATATGATAGTATCCGAAAAGCTCTGTATGTTTCTAAAGAAAAGTTGACACCTGTCTAAGACATCGTATAAGACTGTGTCTGGGACACAGGCCTCGATTGAGATTTACATATAAGACCATGTCTGGAACATTGGCATCGTATCTTATCTCGTGTAACACCCTTTCTGGGATAGAGGCATCGATATTGAATTACATGTAAGACCATGTTTGGGACGTCGACATTTTACTTGGTTATGGACATCTGTATCGTTTCTGAATCGTCTGATGATAGCATACGAAATATGAGTATATAAAATGTATAACCTATGCAGGTACGTTTGTATCGTACTAAATTTCTGAATATGAAAAACTTTGTCTCTGTGAAATATGTATGGAATTGGAAATGAAGTAGGCATATATGCAAACAATGGTGTATGGTTAAGTATGAATTATTCTATGAAATGGTTATGAATCTATATGGTTGAATGGTACATATATGCTTTAGTAATTAGACGAATTGTATTTGGCTTACTAAGCTCTTTGTAGCTTACTCGGTGTGTTTACTATCTGTTTTACAATTATCATAGCTACTGAAGGCTCGGGGATAGTTGAGGATCGTCACCACACTATTGATCTCATTTTGGTACTTTTGAAAGTGTATATATTTTAAAGTTTGGCATGTATAGGCTAGAAGGTCTATGTATAATTTTTGATGTGTATATATATTATGCCATGAGAGTTGGCTAACAAATGATAAGTTTCTGTACGGTTTTGGTGTATATTTGTAATGTGCTAAGTTGTAATGTGTTTTGGTCATTTTTAAGCATGGAATTGGTTGGAAATTTTGGTATTAATGTTGTATATTATTGCTTGAAGGTTTGGCCCCAAGAGAAGTGGCAAATTGGCTTAAACCAAGCCTACATTGTGCCATATGGTCAGGGTACACGGTCATGCCTTATGGCCGTGTAGGAAAAGCAGTATTCTCCTAAGAATCACACAGTTTTGATACACGAGCATTTCATATGGCCGTGGGCTAAAGTCAGTAGCTAGCTAAGTATCACACGACCATAGTACATAGGCGTGCCTATTGGCCATGTGAAAAAGTCAGTATAGGACCTATTTTTTGGCACGGCTGGTTCACATAGGCATGTTTAGTGCCTGTGTGTGACACACGGCCTAGTCACACGGGCATGTGACTTTAACCTTTGAAAGAATTGATTAAGTTCTGAAAATTTTGAATAGGTTCGGTTTAGTTCCGATCTTTCCTTAAATGTATGTTTTAGGTCTCGTAGACCACATTGTTGAATAAATTGGCGATGAATGCTTCTGTATTGATAATATATGATATCTGTGATTCTGAATTGGTCTAAAATGTTTTGTTTGTCTGGTAATGCCTTGTAACTCTAATTTGATGTCAGTTCTAGGACTACCATAGCGTATTTGAGTCTAGCTATACATGTCATATATCTGAATTTGTGATAGTGTGATGACTCCTGACATTAAATGTGCTTTTATATAACAAATGGATCCCGATAGAGCTGTAGCTGACTATGTTGAAAGCAATGCACCTGCTCCTGTGCAAGGGACGGTGCAAGATGAGTCACAACCGGCTATGAGTAGCCGTGGTAGTGAGGCTAAGCAAGCATTCTATCAAATGATGAATGATTGGTTCACTCAGTATATTAGAACCAATCCGATTGTACAACAACCTCCACCCCCGGTTATTCCTTCTCAAATTCCTCAGATGACACAAGTAAATTTAGTACAGTTGAGTAGACCACCGGTTGATAAGATTAGAAAGTATGGGGTTGAAGAGTTCCGAGCTGCAATGAATGATGATGCTGAAAGAGCTAAATTCTGGTTGGAAAATACAATATGAGTGTTTGATGAAATGTCTTTGAATCCTGAGGAATGTGTAAAATGTGCCATCTCACTTTTGGGAAATACAGCGTATCATTGGTGGAAAACTTTAATATCTGTAGTCTCGAGTGAGCGAGTTACGTGGGATTTCTTCCAATATGAATTCTGGAAGAAATATATTAGTCAGAGATTCATTGATCAGAAATGTAAAGAGTTTCTCGAGCTTAAATAGGGTCGTATGTCTGTTACTAAATACGAACGTGAATTTGTGAGATTGAGCTAGTATGCCTGGGAATGTGTATCAAATGAAGCAATAATGTGCAAAAGGTTTTAAGATGGACTAAACAAAGATATCCGTCTGTTAGTTGGAATTCTAGAAATTAAAGAAATGGTTATGCTCATTGAGTGAACTTGTAAAGCTGAATAATTAAGGAAAGAGAAAAGAAAAGTTGATTCTGAAGCTAGAGATACTAGAAAGAGATCTTCAAGTAGATCATTCAGTCTGTGCCAAAGAAATTCCGAGATGATCAATGCCGTCCAAATGCTAATGTGGGACATTCAAACCGAGATTAAGCTAGATCTCACACAAACTTTATAGTCCCTGCTGCTTCTGTTGCAAGTGTTGGGAATGTCCGATCTGAGAGACTTGAATGTAAACACTATGGAAAAAGACATCCGGGAAATTGTAGATTGAATGATCGAGCCTATTTTCGATGTGGATTTCTAAATCATTTCATAAGAGATTGTTCTGAACCTGCTGAACAAGAGAATGTACAGGATTTGATACCAAGTAACACCTCAGCTAGAGGTAGACCTTCTAGAAATATGGGAAATGTTAGCAGAGGTTAAAGAGCTACTAGGGATACTGCTGTTAGATCTGAGGCCAGAGCACTTGCCAAAGCCTATGCTATCAGAGCTCGTGAGGAAGCTTCGTCTCCAGACGTGATTACTGGTACTTTCACTCTTTATGATACTTCTATGATTGCATTGATAGACCCTGGATCAACGCATTCATATATCTGTATGAATTTAGTGCATTGTAAGACTTTGCCTGTAAAGTCTACTGAATTCGTAATTAGAGTATCGAACCCCTTAGGCAAAAGTGTCATGGTTGATAAAGTCCGCAAGAGTTGCCCGTAAATGATTCGTGATATCTATTTTCTTGCTGATCTGATGCTTTTACCTTTCGATGAATTTGACATAATTCTGGGAATGGATTGGTTAACTCTGCATGATGCTATTGTGAATTGCAAATGAAAAAGTCATTGATTTAAGGTGTGAGAATGATGAAATAATCTGAATTGAGTCTAGTGATCTAAATGGACTACCAGCTGTGATATCTGCAATAAAAATACAGAAATATGTGAAGAAAGGTTGTGAAGCCTACTTAGCTTATGTGTTAGATCTAAAAGTGAATGATAAGAAAGTTGAATCAGTGCCTGTTGTTTGTGAATTTTCTGATGTGTTTCCTGAAGAACTACCTAGTTTGCCTCCGATTCGAGAAGTCGAGTTTGGCATTGAATTAGTACCTGGTACTACTCCAATTTCAATAGCTCCGTATAGAATGGCTCCAATCAAATTAAAGGAATTGAAATCTCAGTTGCAAGAATTGATCGATCGAGGGTTTGCTAGACCGAGTTTCTCACCTTGGGTGCTCCTATTCTGTTTGTGAAAAAGAAAGATGGCACAATGAGAATGTGTATTAATTACCGCCAGCCTAACAAAGTGACTGTAAAGAACAAATATCCTTGCCTAGAATTGATGACTTATTCGATCAGTTGAAAGGTGCTACTGTGTTTTCCAAGATAGATCTGAGATCGGGTTACTACCAGTTGCGAGTAAAGGATACTAACATTCCAAAAACTGCTTTTGGAACGAGGTATGGGCATTATGAATTTTTAGTTATGCCTTTTGGATTAACAAATGCACCTGCTATTTTTATGGATTTGATGAATAGAATTTTCAGACCGTATTTAGATCAATTTGTGGTTGTATTCATTGATGACATATTAATTTATTCACGAGATGAAACTAAACATGCCAAACATTTAAGAATAGTGCTACAAGCTCTGCGAGATAAACAATTGTATGCAAAGTTTAGTAAATGTGAATTCTGGTTGCGAGAAGTTGGTTTTTTGGGTCATATTGTATCAGCTTCTGGTATCCGAGTTGATCCGAGCAAGATTTCAGCTATCATGGATTGGAAACCTCCGAGGAATGTATCTGAAGTCCGTAGTTTTCTGGGACTTGCCGGTTACTACAGACGATTTGTGAAAGATTTCTCTGTGATAGCAACTCTGTTGACAAATTTGCTTCAAAAAGATGTGAAATTTGAATGGTCTAAGCAATGTCAGAAAAGTTTTGATTAGTTAAAAGCTCTGTTAATTGAAGCTCCGGTATTGGTACAACTTGAGTCATGTAAAGAATTTGTTGTTTACAGTGATGCTTCGTTGAATGGACTCGATTGCGTTTTAATGCAAGAAGGAAAAGTTGTTGCTTATGCTTCGAGACAATTAGAGCCGCATGAGAAGAACTATCCGACACATGACCTTCAGCTAGCTGCCATTGTATTTGCTTTGAAGATCTAGTGTCACTATCTGTTTGGTGAGAAATGTCACATGTTTTCTTATCATAAAAAGTTTGAAGTATTTAATGATGCCAAAAATTTTGAATTTGCGACAGAGAAGATGGTTAGAACTGCTAAAAGACTATGAACTTGTGAGTGATTATCATCCGGGCAAAGCTAATGTTGTTGCTGATGCTCTGAGTAGGAAATCGTTGTCTGCATTGCGTGCTATGAGCACTCATTCAGCACTGTCTGTTGTGACCTTGGTTTGTGCTGAATTGAAAGCAAAACCGTTGTTTTTACAACAGATTATCGAAGTTCAGAAGGTTGATAATGAGATTATGGCTTAACGAACTCAGTGTAATTCTGATTCTGATTCTGAGTTCTGGATAGATGATGATGACTGTCTAAGGTTCAGAAATAGACTTTGTGTTCAGAGAAATCTGGAGTTGATTCGGATAATTTTAAGTAAAGCTCATAGTAGTAGATTTTCTGTACATCTGGGGAGTACGAAAATGTATAACAATTTGAAACAACTATATTGGTGGTCGGGAACGAAAAGAGATATTTCTGACTTTGTTTTGAGATGTTTAATCTGTTAGCAAGTTAAAGCTGAGCATTAGGTGCCATCTGGGTTATTACAACCGATTATGATTCCGAAGTGGAAATGGGATCGAGTGACCATGAATTTTGTTTTAGGTTTGCCTCTGTCTTCGAAAAAGAAAGACACAATTTGGGTTGTAGTTGATCGTTTGAGGAAATCAGCTCATTTTATTCCAATTCAGTTTGATTATTCACTTGATAAGCTAGTTGAGTTGTATATTTCTGATATTATGAGATTGCATGGTATGCCATTGTCAATAGTATCTAATAGAGACCCGAGATTTACATCATGATTCTGGAAGAAATTGTAAGATGCTCTGGAAACTAAATTGCATTTTAGCACTGGTTTTCATCAGCAAACGGATGGTCAATCTGAACGGATTATTCAGATACTTGAGGATATGTTGAGATGCTGCATTCTCAAGTTTGAAGGTACGTGGGAATAGTATCTACCCCTGATTGAATTTGCTTATAATAACAGTTTTCAGTCGAGCATCAAAATGGCACTATATGAAGATTTATATGGTAGAATGTGTAGAACTCCGTTATACTGGTCTGAGCTGTGAGAATAAGATTCACGGTATTGATTTGATAATAGAAACAGAACAGAAAGTGAAAGTGATCCGAGATAGTTTGAAAGCTGCCTCTGATTGTTAGAAATCTTATACAGATTTAAAACGAAAAGATATTGAATTTGAGGTCGGTGATAAAGTGTTTCTGAAAGTATCTTCGTGGAAGAAACTATTTTGATTTGGTAAAAAGAGGAAGTTGAGTTCGAGGTTCATTGGACCGTATGAAATCACTGAGAGAGTTGGGCCAGTTGCTTATAGATTGAGGCTACCATCTGAGTTGGAAAAGATACATAATGTATTTCAAGTATCGATGCTTCGACGATACAGATCTGATCCTTTGCATGTAATTTATCCGTTTTATATTGAAATCTATTCTAATATGACTTATGAAGAAAAGTCGATTCGTATTCTGTCTCGTGAGATTAAAGAATTACGTAATAAAAGAATTCTGTTAGTTAAAGTGTTGTGGCATAGACACAGAGTAGAAGAGGCTATGTGGGAGCTTGAGGATGCAATGAAATAGCAATATCTGAATCTATTTAACGGTAGGATTTTTGGGGACGAAAATCCCTAAGGGGGGAGAATTGTAACAGTCTGGTTTAGACCTTAGTCGGAATAGTGGTTTTGGGACCACAAATCTGAGTCCGAAAAAAATATTTTAATATTATTTTCTGTGTCTATGATATATGAATTTGTATCTGTGAAATTTTTTGTGATTGAATTTGTCTCTTTCTGTGTTCGATTTTACACAAAGGATTTAATCGCGTAAATGATAAAATCTGTATGTTAGATATTCAATGTGTTTAATTGGCATGGCTTTGGATTATATGGCCCTATATGGCAATTATTCCATTGAATTTTTGAGTGCTCATAAATGACCTTGTCTTATGTAATTTATATGTTCATTAATGAAGGAGACAATGGTAATTCATGCTTTAACATGAATTAAAGAAAACAAAATTCATGCATGTGTTCGTAAAACACCTATTAGAACCGAAAATCAAAGAAAATAAAAAGAAGAAAACCCTTTTAGGTTTCGGCCCTTGTTCATCTTGATTAAGTTATGAATTTTCATCCGTTTTTGATAAATTCAATGTTTCTATGATCGTTGCTTCGTGTTCTTCAAAGCCCATGCCTGAATTTCTATTTCTGTTAAAGATTTCATGAAATGCCATTGTTGATATCATGAGCTTTGCGATATTTTTGGATGAATTATAAAGGCTTGGTAAATGATTATCATGCTTTATCTTTGGATTTTTGATGAAATAGAGCTAATTGGGCTAATTTGTGAAAATGAGGTTTTGAAAGACTAAAT
Organism: Gossypium arboreum; assembly: GCF_025698485.1. Lineage (NCBI taxonomy): Eukaryota > Viridiplantae > Streptophyta > Magnoliopsida > Malvales > Malvaceae > Gossypium > Gossypium arboreum. The sequence goes on along the minus strand of NC_069079.1, from coordinate 69,838,544 downwards.
TGTGAATTAAATATTTTATTTGGGCTCGTATGGAAGCCATGTATATTCAGCCAAGCTATAGTCTTGGTGAATTTTGAATATTGGTGATTTTGTGAAAAATGGACTAAATTATCAAAGTGTGAAAATGTAAGGGCTAAAATGTAAAGTGCCCTAAATATGTGTATATAGATTAAATTGAATGAAATGAATGATTGAATGGTTGAATTTGTATTGTATTAGATCAAGAACAAAGAAAATCGAACTTAGATTAAGGGAAGTCCAAAATAGTTGAATAGACGACTCGTTTTATCCGAAATTCGTCCTAGGTAAGTCAAATTACAATTACGTGTTAATTGAAATAAATTCAGTACATATAAATAGTAATATGTATTGGATGGCTTTAAGAGCCTGATAAAAGGATTTTGAATAAATTTTGATAATATGATAGTATCCGAAAAGCTCTGTATGTTTTTAAAGAAAAGTTGACATCTGTCTGAGACATCGTATAAGACTGTGTTTGGGACACAGGCCTCGATTGAGATTTACGTATAAGACCATGTTTGGGACATTGGCAACGTATCTGATTTCATGTAAGACCCTATCTAGGACAGAGGCATCGATATTGAATTACATGTAAGACCACGTTCGGGACGTCGGCATTGTACTTGGTTATGGACATCTGTATCATTTCTGAACCGTCTGATGATAGCGTACGAAATATGAGTATATGAAATGTATAACCTATGCAGGTACGTTTGTATCGTACTAAATTTCTGAATATGAAAAACTCTGTCCCTGTGAAATATGTATGGAATTGGAAATGAAGCATGGCATATATGCAAACAATGGTGTATGGTTAAGTATGAATTATTCTGTGAAATGGTTATGAATCTATATGGTTGAATGGTACATATATGCTTTAGTAATTACACCAATTGTATTTGGCTTACTAAGCTCTTTGTAGCTTACTCGGTGTGTTTACTATCTGTTTTACAGTTATCATAGCTACTGAAGGCTCGAGGATAGTTGAGGATCGTCACCACACTATTGATCTCATTTTGGTACTTTTGAAAGTGTATATATTTTAAAGTATGGCATGTATAGGCTAGAAGGCCTATGTATAATTTTTGATGTGTATATATATTATGCCATGAGAGTTGGCTAACAAATGACAAGTTGTGTATGGTTTTGGTGTATATTTGTAATGTGCTAAGTTGTAATGTGTTTTGGTTATTTTTAAGCATGGAATTGGTCAGAAATTTTGGTATTAATGTCGTATATTATTGCTTGAAGGTTTGGCCCCAAGAAAAGTGGCAAATTGGCTTAAACCAAGCCTGCATTATGCCACACGGTTAGGGTACACGGGCGAGCCTTGTGGCCATGTAAGAAAAGCAATATTCTCCTAAGAATCACACGGTTTTGATACATGGGCGTGTCATATGGCCGTGGGCTAAATCAGTACCTAGCTAAGTATCACACGACCATTGTACACAAGCGTGCCTATTGGCCGCGTGAAAAAATCAGTATAGGACCTATTTTTTGGCACGACTGGTTCACATGGGCATCTTTAGTGCCCGTGTGTGACACACGGCCTAGTCACACGAGCATGTGACTTTAACCGTTTGAAAGAGTTGGTTAAGTTCTGAAAATTTTGGAATAGGTTCGATTTAGTTTCGATCTTTCCTTAAATGTATGTTTTAGGTCTCGTAGACCATATTGTTGAATAAATTGGCGATGAATGCTTCTGTATTGATAATATATGATATCTGTGATTCTGAATTGGTCTGAAATGTTTTGTTAGTCTGGTAATGCCTCGTAACCCTAATCTGATGTCGGTTACGGGTTAGGGGTGTTACATGTATAGCCATATGACTTGGCTTATTTTGGCATGTTTGGTGTGTATATATGCATATGGACTTTTGTTATGTGGTTGGTAATGGTTATGTGATGTGTATTATGAATTGGTAATTTGAGTACCATTTGGTTGAAATTTGAAGATTTGGTATGCATGTGACTTTAGGTAGAATAGTGCATAGTTGAATGTGACCATTTAGGTGTTTTGAGAATGGGGAATTGGTATGAAATGAATGGCGTATTGTGATACTTGTGTGTCATATGGATGATAGTATGGAATTAGCATGATTTATGCTTGGTTGAGATTGGTTTGAATGCCTATTTATGCCATGTTCTATGCCTTTTGGATTGGTGTAGGTGAGTGCAATTTGGGTGAGAAAAATGGCTTGGTAAATAGTCTATTTTTGTCCATACGAGTAGAGACACGGGTGTGTGTCTCAGCCGTGTGTGACACATGGTTAGTGACACGGCCGTGTGTCCCCTGATGTTCAAATAGGAATCAAGTTAGTATGCTCCACATGGCCCAGCACAAAGGGCGTGTGACTTTGCCGTGTGGCATAAGTCAATATACCCTACAGGTTTGGCACGACCTAGCACATGGCCTGGTACATGGACGTGTGTGGTAAAATCGAAGGGCACACGGACGTGCGGTTTGCCGTGTGACCCAAGTCAGGGTGTTACTCAGGGTCAGACACGGACTGGGACATGGGCATGTGATCCCATTTCGAATGTCCACAAGGCTTGTGGCACGGGCGTGTCTTTGGCCATATGAGACACATGGCTGGGCCACACAGGCATGTGTCCCTTGTATTTTGTAAAATTTTCTATTTATTCCAAAAATTTTGTAACACCCCGTAACCGAGACCGTTGCCGGAGTCGAACACGAGGTGCTAACGGACTTAACTCCTTACTTAAACAGCTCATACAATTCATTTTTAAAATTTCCAGACGAGCTGGCTAACTGCATCACAGTCACTCTAAAAATCATATCTCGAGTTCCGAAACTTGAAATCCAATTCCGTAAATTTTTCCTGAAACTAGACTCATACATATATTTACTAATGTTTTTTTCTAGAATTTTTGGTCGGGCCAATTAGTACAGTTTATTACTTAAATTCTCCCCTGTTTCAGGGTTTGACTACTCTGACCTTCATGCATTACGACAAAGATATCTCCCTGTACAGGGCTTCAATACTTATGTCGTTTATTTCTAATGAAAGTAGACTCAAAAAGGAATCTGTACATATAAAGCATGACTTCTAATTATCTCTGGTTAATTTATAGTGAATTTCCAAAGTCAGAACAGGAGATCCAGAAATCGCTCTGGCCCTTTTCACGAAAACTTAAACATCTCATAAAATACGGCTCATATGGTAGTTTCGTTTCTTTCATATGAAAATATACTCATCAAGATTAGATTACATAATTTATTCATTATTTAATTCCATTTCTACTATTTTTAGTGATTTTCAAATTCACATCACTCTTCTTTGTCAAGATCTATTTTAAGGTAAATTTTACCTATTTCATAGTTTTTCCATGAATCAACTAGTAATTTGACATACATTATTTCCAAGTATAATCACGATTAGCCATGACATACGTAGCACCAATAGGACCATGATTGGCCATTCCAGTGGCTAATCATTACCAAGCATTTCCACACCACTTAATAACCATATCATAAGACCATATATACAAAATGATCATAATGTTATACTCAAAATATACAAGCCATTTTCGCATGGCTATACTGAATATACATTACCAAAGGATACTTAATTAACAACAAGGGTCAGCCCTATACATGCCATTATCAAGTTCAACTGAAGAGTACCAAAAAGTGGCTTAGATAGTGTGGATGACTTCGACTTTGACACCTCCGAGTCCGATAGCTGACGAACAAAATCTATAATACAGAGAATTTAAGCAACAGAGTAAGCGTTTCGATGCTTAGTAAGTTTATAAGTAAGGAACTCATTTGTAACAAAAACACAAAAGAAATAGCATTCATAAGGATAAATAAATGCCTATGCACAAGATCACTTATTCGTTTTAATTTACACTTTTATCAATAGGTTTATACATTTGAAGTCAAACTTAACTAAATTTCATTTGATTCAATTTCATGTAGCTCGAGTGAGCTATAGACTTCATATAATCCTAAGAAATGGCCGGAAGAGCATTATTCGATTTCGTAATCACAACTGACACTGAACCAAATTTTGTTTTTTCCAATGTATATACGATCCATACATGGTCATATTAGGGATTATAAGCACATTAATCAGAATTATTACGACAGAGTCGCACCTTTCCAAACATAAATACCTTCGGAATTTGGCTCGGATGTAACAACCAGCACAAATGCCTTCGGGACTTAACCCGGTTATAATAACTCGCACGAATGCCTTCGGGACTTAACCCGGTTATATTTTTTTTCCAGCTCATAGCCTGTGGACCTTTAGTCCGGATAGATTCTATCAATAGACATATCATCATTCACATTTCAACTCCAAAGTTATACTCAAATTCACATGTTCATAACACCATTACAGCTTAACTCCAAATGATCCTCACTATGAATTGCATACCCACATTAATTAATAAACAATTTTATTCAAGTGCCAACCAAAAATTTTGATTCATTTACCATATTCTTATAGGCTTCTTTAATTATGTATACTAGAAGAGCCTACTTAAAAACTTACCTCGGTATATTGAAACGGTAGTAGATTGGCTACTCTATTGCCTTCTCTTTTCCCTATCCGACTTGATCCTCCTTGCTCTTTAGCTTAATAAATACAAATAGATTTGTTTAATATCTTAACCCATATTGTTTACTCATAATTCACATTCGCAATCACATAACAATTTCAATATGTATTAATATTTATAATTATGCCATGGTTCAAACTTCATACTTATTTGTAACGAAAATGGTAAGAACTCATCAAGCCACGATAGTCACTTATAACTCAACTCAAAATGATTTTATAACCCTAGTAACCGATCATTCATCTTATACTAGTTTCACATACATAAGCAAAACTCACATAGTTTACTTCGTTTTCTTATACACTAGTGTAGCCAATGCGATTATTACCAAATAGATCATATGTGTATAACACTACTCATTTACATATACATTACCAATCAACATTCTCACTTCTTAGCTAATGTCGATTGTCTATATAAGTCCTAATCATCTTCTTTGCATGTAACAACTTTCCAATTCAACTTGATGGAATAAAAAAAATATACATTAAGATCTAAGACCGAATTTTGAAATTTCCATAATCGGCACTTGCTATAAAACAATTAAGTCACAATCAATTAATATTACCTAGCTTATACTTAGATTAATAATCATCTAAATTATTTAAAACGTTCAACACCACTCATCTTTATAAACACATATTCGGCAAGGAAGAAAAATTGATAATTTAACAACCTTAGCTTAGCATATAATTTGCTTATAACACATTTTTAAGCATTTTTTTTTCATCAACTCAAAACACACTCATCACTCACAATAACTAAGTTCATATTCGGCAATGGCCTCTAATATAATGACTGATTCTTCTCACTTAGCATCTAGTGTACACACATGATCATTTGTTTGATTCAAACACCTATCCACCAAAATTCATCCAAGTTAACAAGAACAACAACCACATTCTTTATTATTTACCATGACCGAAAACCATATTCATTCACCAAATATCAAAAATTTAACATGGGTCTAATAAGGAACTTAGTAATTTACTAGAATTTAACTAAAATTTCAAGAATTAACCAAAACTTCTTACCTTAATTAAGACTAGGATGACCGAATGATGTTCCTCCCCTAAACTTCTTTCACATTCGGTTCTTCAAGAAACAAAGATGAACACTTTGTTTTTATCACCCATGTTCTCTTTATTCTTTTGTTATTATTCAATAAATAAAAGCCATTTAATTAACATATTGATAATAGAAAATATATATATTATTTATTAACTAGCAACATGGCCGGCCACCAACAATAAAATGGGCAATTTGACATGCAAAACCATTCCTTTTAGTACCTTTATTATAAACCACTTTTAAAATTACCCATCATCTTTCACATTTTTCACACATAAGTCCTATTTACAATTTCATATTCAATTGTCAAAATTAAAACATAAAACCTTCATATATGCATGTGCACACACAATAAACATGGAATATGACATTTAATTATTTTTCTGTGTCTCGGTTTTGTGGTCCCGAAACCACTTCCCGACTAGGGTCAAAATAGGGCTGTCATAAATTTTTTTAGATATCGGTTTAGTCCCGAACCACTTCTAAAGCATGTTTTGGGCTTTGTACGCTCGTATTAGGGACATGATGGATGATTGTAAATGACTTGTATTTGAAATTGATAATTATATGAGAAATGTATGTTCGATTGTGGTATAAGCCCATTAATGCTTCATAACCCTAATTTGGTGACGGATACGGGCTAGGAGTGTTACAACAAACTTGGAAAAAAAGGGTTTTCTTTATCTACCTGGTCAATCAATCACACAAGGCTCATGTAAGGGCATTTTTGGAAAGTCATCAGAGTACACTTCAAAATAGCCAAAATTTACTAAGGAGGAGATATACACACATTAGCTTAGTTTTAAGTTTAGTTTTGTTAGGTTCTTTTTAGTTTTTCTCTACACTTTTCTACGGTTTTTATTTTTCTCTTCTTCTACCTTATATTATAGTTTATTTTTCTTCATTTTCTTATTTTTCATGTTTTTCTTAGTGTTAGTTAAGTTAGTTATTATTCTGCCTAAGGTTTATTTAAATTTCCAGTACGTATACCTTGCTTTCAAGACTCTTTAAGTTTTAGTTTAACGTTTTTCAACTTATTTTAGTTTAAATGTATCAAAGCTTGTTCCTTTTATGTTTCTTGCTTTAGATTTTCTTGTTAAATACATTTGGTTTTATGCTATTTAAGTTTTCTTACATAAAAATCTCAACTTTTATATTTTTCTCAATTTTTACTTTCATGGCTACCTTTTTTTCTATTGTTATGTCTATTTTCTTTACTTTGAACATGTGTAGCTAAACCTTTAAGGAGGTTGGTTGTTGGAGATGTGGGTAAACTAATTCCCCGTGGACAAAGGACTAAATTGTAGGAAACTGGACTAAGAACTTAGGTAGTGATGCCCTTAAGGGAATATCAGGATAAAGTGAGGCCGAAAGGTAATCTTGTCATGCACTCGTTCATTAGTCCCATATTAACCGATGAGATTGAAAGATAAACCAAACCTAATTAGTCTAAGTTGGTAAAATTTAGATTGAAGGATATAATGGAGCCACTTGGCAATTTACACGATTTATGTCCCTAGTCTAAGATGTAAAACCCCTAACCTATATCCGTTGCCGAACTAGGGTTAAAAGTATTACCGGCAAAATCGAAACATTAACATTCATTTCATAAGCATCGAAGCATTAAAGATCAATAATCAATATAGAGTCCTTTATATAGGTCATCGAGACCTTAAACATGTATTAGAAAGCGGTCAGGACTACACCGAACACATACAAAATTTCTCCAAAATTTAAACATTTTTCAAACAAGTATAGGTCACACTCCCATGTGAACAGGCCGTGTGCCTTACACGACATTAGACACGTCCGTGTGTCTAATTCGTGACAAAACAGGGCATACATACTGACTTGCTCACACGACCACAAGACACGCCCGTGTGCTTTAGTCGTGGTCAAATCTGGCTTGGGCCACACGGTTAGTCACATGCCCGTGTGCCTTGGTCGTGCTCGAGCCTGACTTACAATTGTAGGGTACCCCAGGGGCCACACGGCCGTGCAACATAGCCGTGTGTCGCACACTGCTGAGACACACGCCCGTGTCCCTGCCTGTATGGACAAAAATAGGCCATTTGAATAGCCAACTTGCCACCCCAATTGGGTCAAACCTACAAGCACCAAACCAAGCATATTTGCACAACATTTTATGACCAATTCACAACCAAAACATAAGCCATTCATGTCATATCATTGCCAATCAAATTTCGATATCAATACATCAACCAAATCATAACATATCTAAAATAAAATCATACCAAACATAAGTTTCAACTTCATGACCAAACCTTATCAATTACCATAGCTAACACATGCCTAAAGCGTACATATCCTACCATTTCTTATATTCATACACAAGCACACTAAATATATCATATTGCCTCATAATTCATATATCAAAACCATATCATAATCACATCCATACCAAGCCATATTACATGCCTAAATATATATACAATCACAAAACATAATCTAAACACTTCTAGCCTATACATGCGATACTTTAATATATACATTTTCAAAGTACCAAAATGAGGTTTGATAGTGTGGTGATGATCCTTGACGACCCCCAAACTCACAGTAGCTTCAATATCTATAAAACAATGCAAACACATACACAAAGTAAACTTTCAAAAGCTTAGTAAGTTCGTACCAAAATCAACAACAATATATAAAATATGAAACAACAACACATAAGTACTTATAAATTCTTTACTCATCTATCAATTTCATGCCAACATCATCCATATATTTACACCAATTCAATAAACTTTATATGCATAATACCATCTACCACGTAGGTATTAAACTTACCTGAACATTCCCGTATTCATTCATTTTCATTTTCACCTCTTGTTTGAATATTTTAAGACTTTTCGATGATTACCAATGCTTTAAACATCCGCACACTTAGTGCTTTTTCAATTAACTGAAGCTATCTCGGTGTCACACACTTAGTGCCTCATATAGCCGAAGCTAGTTTAAATCGCACACTTAGTGTCAAATACCATTGATTTATCATCGTATTCATCCAAACCAAATGTATATACAATCTATGTATAAACAACGCATCAAAACATACTTATAATATCATGTTTTACATATGAACTTACCTCGTACTCGAAGTTGTCGACTCGAATTGTTTACTCAATAACCTTCGACTTCCCTCGGTCTAAATCTGAATTCCTCTTTTCTTGATCTATATGTATTCAAATTTAACCCTTTTATTCACTAAATCATTCAAACCAATCCATATACACACAATTAAGGCATATTGCAAACTAGCCCTCACATTTTCACATTTCGACACTTTAGTCCCTAATTCACAAAATCACAAAATACACAAAGTTTGTTTGTGCACTAGCTTAGCCAAATTTTCATAGCTCTCATACAAGTCCACATATTTAATTTATTTCACATTTTAGTCCCTCAGTTTATAGATTTCACAATTTAGCCCATTTTACTCAAAATCATCAAAAATCCAAAGACAAAACATATAAACCCAACATCAAACTTTCATATTTCATCATATAAAAACATAAAACTCATGAATTTATCCATGGAACATTTCAAATTCATCATCAAAACCAGAAATTGATGTATGGGCTTAGTAAAACACAAAGCAACAATCACAAAAATGTAGAAATTATCGAAAACGAATCAAAAACGAACCTTGAGCACAACTGAAATATAGCATTCATATAACTAAACGGATAATTTCATATACACATATTCACAACAATCAGTCCTACTTCACATTTCCAACCCTTATATTCATACATAAGGGATCAACTTAACCAAAAGCGGAAGCTCATTAATCGATCGAAATAATAATATTTAAACGGATCACTACTCAAATGCATATACTGAAACGTACCTCATCGTTGGGATTTTACGAGCGTGTTAATTGAAATTATTACAGCAAGATCGCTCATTCCCAACCAAGTACCTTCGGGGTTTAGCCGGATATAGCTACTCGCTCAAATGCCTTCGGGACTTAGCCCGGAAATAGTAACTCGCACAAATGCCTTCGGGACTTAGCCCGGAAATAGTAACTCGCACAAATTCCTTCGGGACTTAGCCCGGTTATTATCCGAGTATTCATGCACATATCAATAAATCATGACACATCTCTATTTCATTTTCATAACTAGAATTCAAACACAAGTCACCTATTAAGCATTCCCATTTTAGGCTCAATAGCCACTTACAAACAGCATGGTTTGGTCATGATCTCTATGCAGATACGGCTACCCGTCATACGTATAGACTAATTAACTCAACACATAGTTCAAGTAGAATCATTATATCACCGTATATTTGTTATGCTCATACGTCATGACTTAATCAAATCATAAACTAAGTCTCATTACTCGAAAACTTACCTCGGATGTTGTCGAACGATTTCGATGGCTATTCGATCACTTTTTCCTTCCCTTTATCGGATTTAGTTCCCCTTTGCTCTTGAGCTTAATATTAACAAATAAATTGATTTAATCATTTTGACCATCAAAGAGGAATTCAAGGTACTTAGCCCTTATATATTAGGCATTAGAGTCATATATGTATGTAATCACGAATCAAATTCAACATATTAGCCAATATTCTCCTTAGCCGAATTTTCTAAGTCAAGATAAAGCCATCAATATGCTTACCTATGGCCGAACATACACAACAACCTATGTACTCATTCATGTGGTCGAGTATACATATTCCAATATGATATCATTTCCATTTCGTTTAACACTTAACTTTTACCACATATCAAATAACCCATTTCTTTACTCATGTGGCCGATTATATTCGGTCATGCATGTAATATCCTGAATTAGGGCCTAATCGGAATAGTGGTTTTGTGACCACAAATACGAGATAGAAATAATTATTTTATAATTTTTTTGATGATTATGATATGATTGCATGATTGTGTGAAAATTTCGTGATGAAATTCTATGCCTAAAGTGCTTAAATTGAAAGTAGGGACTAAATCGAATAAGTTGCAAAACTTGCATTCTAGAAGTTTTTAGTATGAAATTGTTTTGGAATATTAATGAGGAGGTCTTAAATAGCAATTTGACCAATTTTAAGTTCATGGACAAAATTAGGACATGGAAGGAATTTTTGGAAAGTTTAATAGTAAGGGTATTTTGGTCATTTAATTATTAAAATGAATTAAAAACAAAATTAAAACCCAATTTTTGTCCATCTTCTTCATTAGCCCGAAATTTCTAGGGTTCTCCATAGCTAGGGTTTGTTTCAAGCTTCCAAGATCCATAGTAAGTGATTCCAAGCCCCGTTTTTAATGTTCTTTACGTTTTTGGAATCCTGGTAGCTCGATTAAGCTTATGTTAGCAATAATTCAACTTAGGGTTTATATTTGGAAAAATACCCATAGGTTAAATTTGTGTATTTTGATGTTTTATGATAGAATATGGGGTTTTAAATTATGTTAGACTACTTGTACTACTCGATTTTAAGCAAAAACGAGTAAAGGGCTTAATCGGTAAAAATACCTAATAGTCACAAGTACATGTTAGAGTGAGAATTTGATGTTGCCATAGAAGAGAAAAGTGATCAGCATGTTGTAAAACATAAGAATAAGGAATAAAGTTTAATCCAGAGCCTAGGGGCAAAAATGTAAATATGCAAAGTTTAGGGGCAAAATTGTAATTTTGCCAAAATTTGAGTTAAGGATTAATTTGATAATGTGAGTATTAAATGAGCTAAATGTGTTATTTTAGATCAAGAAAGACGTGGAATCGACCTCAATCGAGGAAAAGAAAAGATTGTGGACTAAATTGCAAAATCCTTGTATTTTGGTACCAAGGTAAGTTCATGTGTAAATAATGTAGCATAATTGTTATTTTTAAGTTATTGATATTAATTATGTGTTATGCTGAATTTCATTATGAAATGTATGCTTTGTGGTTAATTTCAAATAATATGTAAATTATGTGAGCTACTTGTTAAATATAATTGTTACCGAGTATTGATTTCGGCATTCTACGGAAGACGGCAAGGATAAGTGTTCGAAAAAAATCCCATTTGAACCTTAGGAATAGATTAGGATACATGTGACATGTCACTAGGCTGGTTGAGCATCCGAACTCGTTGAGTTGAGTCCGAGTTCACTTATGGATGCGAATGTCCGAACTCGTTGAGTTGAGTCCGAGTTCGTGAGATGTAACTAGGCATCCGAACTCGTTGAGTTGAGTCTGAGTTCACTTATGGATGCGAACGCCCAAGCTTGTTGAGTTGAGTCCGAGTTCGCTTATGGGCGGATTACATGATTGCTTGATTGAATATGTGGCACTTATGTGCAGTTTATCCGTGTATCCGAATTATATTCCGATGTGTTCAACGGGTAAAGTTCTACTCAATGGAGGAATATTCGAGATGTAAAGAGACGATTGGTGAGTGATGTGAAATGGATATTTTGGACAGTATGTATTTAACCCTCGGGTTGAGTATTGATACAACCACTATAAGGTAATAAGATGATGAAAATGATCGAAATGTGATATGTGTTTTAGTGATGTATGCTAATGTTGATTGGTATAACTGTTTGTTATGTTACTTATTATTTGCATATGAACTTACTAAGCATTTATGCTTACTCCTCCTTCTTACTCATTGTAGTTTTGGACAAGCCAGTTCAGAGTCGGGATAGGTCAAGGCTCACCACACTATCCTAAGATTTTTGGTAAATGGCTTGTAAATTTAAGTATGGCATGTATAGCAATATACTTATTTTGTGTAAATGATCTTATGATATGGTGACAGAATGGTTGAGAAAATATTTGATAATGATAAATTATGAAAATGGTAAGTTTAGATTATGTTTGATGTTAAGGAAAATTATTAAGATACTTAGTGCATAAAAACTCATAAGAGGGATGAAATTTGCCATAAATAGAATACTGCAGAAACACTGATGGGAGTCTGAAAATTTACTAAAAATCATAGAAATTGAATTTGGTGATGGATTACATATAAAATTTAATATTATTATGTCTAGTTTCACATGAAACAAATGAAATAGGTAAAGGAATTATATGTTAGAAGATATTTGAATTTTAGTGAAACAGGGTCATAGCAGTTTCTGAATCCCTTGTTCCTAATTTAGAAATTCACCATAAATTGTAAAGATATAATTAGGTGGTGTATTTTATATCCTCAGAATCCTTATTGAGTCTGATTTTAGTAGAAACAAACCTAATAGTCATATGAAATTTTTACAGAGAGAAATGTGGTTCGTAGTAAACAGAGGTCAGACCAGCCAAGTCCTGAAATAGGGGTAACTTTAACTAATAAACTGTACTAATTGGCCCAACCAAAAATTTTATAAAACAATTCATAGATAGGTATATGAGTCTAGATTTAGGGAAAATTTACGGATCTTGATTTCGAGTTTCGTAACTCGAGATATGATTTTTCTTGTGACTGTGACGCAAGTAGCTTAAAAGCTGTGAATGTGGAAACAAATAATCCAAAGCTCTAAAAATGTTAAACTAAGCTTAGTAACACTTCATACTCGACTCCGGCGACGGTCTCGGGCGTGGGGGCGTTACAATGCATACTCACATAAAATCAATTTGGAGACTCTATCAACCCAACATACATTCGGCAATAGTCTATAGTTCTCTCTCTCGGCCACTCATTTCACACTTAACAAAGCTTCCATTCGAAATCATTAGTGAGTATCAATTAACTTAAGCTACCTTTAAACCTTTATTTATCACCTCATGCCAAACCAAAGACCACATTCGGCACTTTCATCCACCATTCTACCAAGCATGTAATATTCAACCACAACCAACTCACAATCGGCCCTAGTTCATAACAAGGTAGCCGAATTCTTTTTATGGTTCAAACACTCATCTATCATCATTCACCTAACTTTAACATGAAACAACAAAACTCACCATTTTTAGCTACCATAGTCGAAAACCTTACTCAATCCAAAAATCAAAATTTCATCATGGGTTACAAAAAAAATAACTTGATATCTCACTCAAGATCAACTAAAATTTCAAGAACTAATATGAACACCTTACCTTAATATTGACCTAAGATGACCGATGGCTTCACTCCCTTCTTCCTCCTTTCAATTCGGCCAAGAAGAACCAAGGAACACAACTTGTTTTCATCACCAAATGCTCTTGTTCCCCTTTTTTTTTTCTCTAGATTCGGCTAGGAAGAAACATGAATGATGATCTATTTTTTTTTTCTTTCACCCATCCCTTCCTTTAGTTATCATTTCTTTATTTTATTACATCCTCCATACTAATATGGCACCTAGTTAATTAAAGTTAATATAAAATTCACACTTGATTATACAATTTGTAGCATGGCCGGCCACTACCTATAGTTTGGGTAATTTGACATGCAAGGGCAAGCACTTTCCCACATATATTAATAGGCCACTTTAGCACTTGCCTAGCATATTTCTAAATTGTCTCACATAAGTCCCTACTAATAATTTTCACATACACTGACCAAATTGAAGTATGGAACTATCACAAAAGCATTTACTCACATCATAAACACAAAATATAACCTTTAATTATTTATAAGACTCGATTTCGTGGTCCCGAAACCACTTTCCGACTAGGGTCACTTTAGGGCTGTCACAGAGTAAATGTACCTTTCTTGGCTGATCCCTTTCGCTTTATGGCGTGCTCGTTTGGGTTGGGCGTCGGCTAAGAGTGCTCGAACCGGATTAACTCCGATCTCCTATCGTGTGTATTTTCTCGCTACTCTAGTCAGGGATGGCTACTTGGGTCATGATGGTGAAAGGGCCATGTGGGCCCAATTGGATAAGTTGTTTGATTGTGTAGTAAATATTGGACTAGGCTAGGTGAAGCTCATATCCGTGGCTAGATTTGGGCTAAAAGGGCCACATGAGCGTGTGGGCCTATTTGGGCCGAGAAAGGGCTTTAGGCCCATTCGTATTGTTATCCCTATTTAGAATACTTTAGTTTACAAAATTACTGAAATACCATCGACTTGTAAAATTACCAAAATACCCCTGGTTTGTAAAATTACTAGAATACCCTATAAAATCACCAAAATACCCTTGGTTTGTAAAATTACCAAAATACCCTTAGTTTACAAAATTACCAAAATACCCTTGGTTTGTAAAATTACTAGAATACCCTTGGTTTATAAAATCACCAAAATACCCCTGGTTTATAAAATTACTAAAATACCCTTGGTTTACAAAATTACCAAAATACCCCTGGTTTATAAAATTACTAAAATACCCTTTGTTTATAAAATTACCAAAATACCCCTGTAGGGTAGAATTACCGAAATACCCCTATAGGGTAGAATTACCGAAATACCCCTGTAGGGTAGAATTATCGAAATACCTCTATAGGGTAGAATTACCAAAATACCCCTGTAGGGTAGAATCATCGAAATACCCTTTTAGGGTAGAATTTCTGAAATACCCCTGTAGGGTAGAATTACTAAAATACCCCTATAGGGTAGAATTACTGAAATACCCCTGTAGGGTAGAATTATTGAAATACCCCTGTAAGGTAGAATTACTAAAATACCCCTGTAGGGTAGAATTACCAAAATACCCTTGTAGGGTAGAAATACCGAAATACCCTTATAGGGTAGAATTACTAAAATACCCTTGTAGGGTAGAATTACTGAGATACCCTTGTGGGGTAAAATTACCATTTTACCCCTAGGATGTTAAATGACTGTTTTGCCCTTGTGGGCAAGTGATTGACTTGGACTGTGTGGTTGACGGATTTGATTGTGAATATATGTTGGTGATATGAATGACTTGACTGTGATTGTTTGATTCAAATATGGACATGATATTCTGATTCTGTATGTTGTATGCGATGACATGTATATCTGTTGCATGGGATATGGGCTATATTGATGGAGGAAGCGTTCTGGTAGCCTCGCTGCAATCAGGTGGCTTCGCCACATATATCTGTTCTGGTGACTTTGTCACAATATCTGGCAGCCTCGCAGCAATTTCTGTGGTGTGTAGCGGTTGGGTGGGTCGAGTAGTCTCCCCACATGGTGTAATGTTGGTACGGGGGTGTATACGGCTGGATTGGGTTGGGATTGCATTCACATTCTGATTTTGATTCTGTTATCTGATACTGATTCTGATTCTAATTTTGTCACCTGATTCTGATTCTAGTTCTGATAATGTTTCTTATTCTGTAATGGGTTAAAGCCCATCTAATACTATCTGTTATAGTGGGCTAAGGCCCAATTGATACTGAAATTGTAAGTAAGGCTGGGGCCATACTTTTAATTCTTTTATATGAATGGCTGTTCCTTTTTATAGTAGGGGATTTCACACTGAGTTTTCGTAAACTCACCCCGCTTATTAACCTTTCGTAATTTCCACCTTAGACGGATCGGAGTCGAGGGGGCTCGGAGGAAGCCACACACGCTTTATTTTATAGTTTTGATTATTACTTTTAAATGTTTTATTTGGGTTGTAGTAAAGCCGTTGTAATTTTCTGGATTTCAAATTTGAAATTTTACTTATTGTTCTTATAATTGCTAGTATTAGAACACGATTTTCCAAAGCAACTACTGTTGTTCAAAACATCACGTATCCGCAATTGTTTTTAAATCAAGCCTCTGCAACTGCCAAGATTTTTACAAAGTTGTTAAGAATGTTATTCAGCTGAGGTTTCTAACAAGGTTTAAATAGGGTATAAGTTTTTAATTATTAAGAAGGGTTTTTAATGGAAACATGGTTTTCGAAAAACACTTCAATGTGACATGCCAGATTCGAGCCAAACTTCCAGGGGGTTTGGGGTGCTACACCTCAAATATTTAATGACTCAAAAAGATTTGAATCTGCGACAAAGACGTTGGCTTGAATTGTTGAAAGATTATGATCTTGTTATTAACTATCACCCTGGAAAGGCTAACGTGGTTGCCGATGCTTTGAGTTGCAAGTCACTGTTTGCTTTGCGAGTAATGAATGTTCACTTGTCCGTTTCATCCGATAATGTGTTAGTAGTAGAATTAAAAACCAAACCGTTATTGATTCATCAAATATGTGAAACTCAGAAAGTTGATGATGAATTGGTGGCTAAACGAGATGAATGTGTTTCGAATATGGATTCAGAGTTTCAAATTGACGACAATGATTGTTTGAGGTTTAGAATTCGATTGTGTGTTCCAAGAAATTTAGAACTTATTTCGATGATTTTGAACGAAGCTCATAATAGCCGAATGTCGATCCATCCTGGTAGCACAAAAATGTACAACGATCTGAAACGTCAGTTTTGGGGCCTGGTATGAAACGAGACATTTCTGACTTTGTGTCAAAGTGTTTGGTATGTCAATAAGTGAAAGCGAAACATCAAGTGCCTTCAGGATTACTACAACCGATTATGGTACCCGAATGGAAATGGGATTGAGTCACGATGGATTTTGTATCTGGATTGCCATTGTCGTCAAGCAAGAAAGATGCGATCTGGGTTGTTATTGATAGATTGACAAAGTCGGCTCATTTTATTCCTGTACGTACGGATTATTCACTTGACAAGCTAGCCGAGTTGTATATTTCTCAGATTGTAAGGTTACACGGGGTACCTATTTCTATTGTGTCGATAGAGATCCGAGATTCACATCGCGATTCTGGAAGAAATTGCAAGAAGCATTGGGTACCAAGTTGCATTTTAGCACCGCTTTTCATCCCCAGACTGATGGCCAATCCGAGCGGATCATTCAGATACTCGAGGATATCTTGAGATGTTGCATCCTTGAGTTTAGTGGTTCATGGGAACGGTATTTACCTTTAATTGAATTCGCTTACAACAATAGTTTTCAATTAAGCATTAAAATGGCTCCTTACGAGGCTTTGTATGGTCGTAAATGCCGTACACCGTTGTTTTGGACCGAGCTTAGTGAAAGTAAAATCCTTGGGGTTTATTTGATTAAAGATGCTGAGCAGAAAGTAAAAGTAATCCGTGAAAGTCTGAAAGCAGCTTCAAATTGTCAAAAGTCGTATGCGGATCTAAAACAAAAAGACATTGAATATCAGGTCGGAAACAAAGTGTTTCTTAAGGTTTCACATTGGAAAAAGGTGCTCAGATTTGGCTGTAAGGGAAAATTGAGTCCGAGGTTCATCGGGCCGTACGAAATATCTGAACGAGTTGGACTGGTTGCATATAGATTAATTTTACCCCCTGAGCTTGAAAAGATTCACAATGTTTTTCATGTTTCGATGTTTCGACGTTACAGATCGGATTTATCACACCATCTGAGGTTGAGATTCAATTTGATTTGAGCTATGAAGAAGAACTGGTTCGTATTTTGGCTCGTGAAGTGAAAAAACTACGGAATAAGAAAATCTCATTAGTGAAGGTACTGTGGCTTAAGCATGGGGTTGAAGAAGCTACATGGGAACCTGAAGACTCTATGAAATATCGCTATCCTAACTTATTCACTGGTAAGATTTTCGGGGACGAAAATTCCTTATGTGGGGGAGAGTTGTGACAGCCCTAATTTGACCCTAGTCAGAAAGTGGTTTCGGGACTACTGAACCGAATCATAAAAATAATTAACCGTTATATTCCATGCTTATTGTATGTGTACATGCATGTGTGAAAGTTTCATGCTTTAATTTTGTCATTTGTATGTGAATTATTAAACAGGACTTAGGTGAGACAATTGGGAAAGATGATAGGTAAAATTAAAAGTGGCCTATTAATGCATATCATAAAAAAATTGGATTTGTATGTCAAATACCCATTTTTTGTTTATGGTGACCGGCCATAATGATGGTGTTGGGATAATATATGTTTATTTAAGTATTATAATATGATATGGCATTATTTTGCAATAAAAATAATTAGTAAAATAAGGTAAAGATAATAAAAATAAGGGAGACTCATCTTTCTTTATTCATTGCCGAAATTGAGAAAGAAAATTTTGGAGAAACCACCAAGGCATTCGGCCATGGCTATCCTAATTTAAAGGTATGCATAGTGATTTTTATTTTAATTGATTATGAGATTAAATTGATAAGGTCTTAGTATAGTTAACCCATGGTTTGAATTCATGAATCCTTGATCATATAGCCATTCAGCAAGTAGATAAATTTGTGTTAATTTGATAAGTTTTTTTTAGAAGATGTGGTTTATAAGTTAAAGTAGCTTAAATGAATAAGTTGAATTCATGGTTGGGAGGTGTGAATTGAAGTTGCCGTATGTATATAGATATATGCATTTTAGAAAGAAAATTTTGTGTTAATTGGATACTTTTATATATCAGCATACGGTCATTGGGGGTAATTAGATGAATTTAAAATGTTGTGGTTGTTTATAAGATTCGTTGAAATTTTTATGGTCCTTGCCGAATACATGTTTAGTTAAGGAAAAATTTCTAAAGTGTTTAGTTAATTAGTAAATTAATGGTGGGTGTGCACAAATTATGTGAATTATAAAGGTTGTATGAATACTTAAAAGATGTACATGAATTTGGTTTAATTGATCCAATTATGTTAGGGGAATAGGACTAAATATCGGGTTGATGAGCTATATAAATAAATATATGTATATATATATTTGGCTATATATATATATATATAAATATATATATGGATTTGATGTGTACATGAAAATATGATAAGCCTTATGAGATTGTATTTGTGTATGTGAACTAGATGTTTAATGGATATTCGGCTAAAAAGGAGTTAAAGGTTAAGTCATAAGAATTTTGGGTGATATTTATATTTGGACATTAGGGTTACATGTACTTTGGTTATGTGAGTTATGTGTTAAGTAAGTTATTTATTTGATATGCATATTCGGTCATTGCTGGCAAGACTGAAACCTATGTACAATTTGCTACAATTGATCATGAAATGAAATTGTATATGAAAGCTAAGTTTGAGTGTTTAGGGTCGAATGTGGCATATAATATATTAAGGCATGCTATAAAAATATAGGTGCGTTTACGCGGTTGTGAATAAAATGAGTAATCGATTAAATTGTGTTAATCACATAGAGGTGTATATATATATATATATATGCCTTATGTAAGTACCTTGTGACATAGAGACATTCGGTTATATATATATTATATATAGTTAAATTGTGATTATGGTAACCATGACTAGTTGGTTGTTGAATGTTTTTAATTAGAAGAAGGTTATAAGTTGAGCTAATGTTAAAAGAAAAAATTGAAAAGATGCATAGTGCCAAATGTGTTTGAATGTAACTTACAAAGTACATAAATTTGAAAATGAAATGGTGATAGACTTAAAGTGGACAAATGATACAAATAAATTGGTTTTTGAAATGTATATGGTTGTCGTATGTATGTGTTTGATTGAGAATAAATTTGTTTGATTTAGCTCAAGAGCTTAGAGGACCAAAGTCGGATAGGAGAAAGGAGAAAGTAACCGAATAGCCATTGAAATCGATCGACAGCATCTAAGGTAAGTTTTAAGTAGTTTCCTTTAGTATATAATTGATGATGCCTTTATAAAAGTATAGTAGGTGAATTGCGATCTTTTGCTTGCACTTGAATAAAGTTGTATATTAGATAATGCATGTATATGACTTATAATCTGATGGTCACTTTAAGTTTAAGATTAAATGGTGAAAAGAATGAGTGATATGAGATATAACTCCTGAGCTGAAATGTGAATGATGATGTGCATATTGAGTTTATATTCAAATGTAATATATGACTATTAAGTGATAAGATGACTGAGATGTGTTAAAATATGACCAATTATATATGAGATTGGAAATATATCCGAACATGAGGTCCGCAGGCTATATGTTGGAAATATATCCGAACATGAGGTCCGTAGGCTATATGCTAGAAATATATCCGGACTTGAGGTCCACAGGCTACGTGCTGGAAAAATATCCGGGTTAAAGACCCGCAAGCTTACGCTAGTAATGTATTCTGAGCTCTAAGACTTGACAGAACCAATGCCAGTAAGTTAAGTAAAATTGCGACTTCGAATGTCCGTGGTAAATATCATTGTGTAAGTATTATATATTTTACATGTTAAGGTTCGTGTTATGTGCTCATATTTGAATTGATTTCTAAGTGATTTATTAGTATCAAAGAACGATATATATATATATATATATATATATATATATATATATATATATATATATATATATATATATATGTGTGTGTGTGTGTGTGTGTGTGTGTGTGTGAATGAATTTGGTGTCCGAGGATAAGACAAGGATATAATTGGTCAATGTAAGTCATCATATGAAAGTATGTGACTAAAAGGATAGTATAAGCTATGTAGATAGTGAAATATGTGCCCAAAGTTTTCTTGTGTTTACATACATATATAATTGGCCAATAGGTTTTATAACTACTGCACTGGTGTATATTTGGCCAAGTGAATTACAATTAGAATACGAGTTTTGTGATACTCAATGTTCAATTTTAAATGACAAGTTTTAATAGTACGAATTGCTTAAAACTTACTAAGCCTTGAAAGCTTACTTTGTTTCTTATTTCTCTGTTTTATAGATTGTTGATTTTTGGCCACCGTCTCGGGGATCGTCAGTAGTTCTTCATACTATCAATCTTTTTGGTACAGTTATATTTTGGACTCGATATGGCATGTATAGGTTAGGCTGTTGACAAAATATGTTTTGTAATTGTAAATATTTCGGCCATATGAAAATGGCATATATATAACTCAGGGTTCGGTATATGTTCAGCTCGATTTCTGCTTTTATTGCTAAATTTTGTGAATGAAAAATTAAATGTTTAGCTCGGTAATACCTTATAGCCTAAATCGGCGATCGGACTCTGGCTAGGGGTGTTACAGTGTGTCGAAACCCTAACTCTCTTTTTCTTTTCTTTTACTATGATTTTTGGTTGATTATGAACACAAAATGACCATATTTTCATGCCTTTGTTTTATTTTAATTCATTTAATAAACAAGAAGTATCCCAAGGGTCAAACCTAAATCGGGAAATAACTAGAATACACAATAAAGTCTAAGCAGCTACTAATACTATTTTATAATACAACAATTCATAACAATATGTGTTTGCAAGAAAATTAAAAACTCTACCCTAAGAACTAAATTGTTAAAATGTAAAACTAGGGGGACTATCCAGCAAATAACTAATAGGGGTTGGTTGACTTCGATATGGTTCACCAAATCTCGTGTAACAGTCCGGTTTAGACCCTAGATAGAATAGTGGTTTCGAGACCACATATTTGAGTCAGAAAAATAGTTAAATATTATTTTCCATGCTTATGATGTGTGAATTAGTATGTGTGAAAGTTTTGTATGAAAATTTAATCGTTTGTGTGCTTATTTTGATAAAAGGATATAATCGCATAAAATGTAAAAGTTGATAGCTATATGTTAAAAGTGCCTATTTGATTTGGCTTATTAATTGTGAGGTCCTTATGTGGTTATTTGACCATTAGAAGTTTGAATAGACATTAATAACCATCCATTAGGTGATTTTATAATGGTTATAAAAAGGGTAAATTACTAAATTCGTTTCATTGGAACTATACATATTACAACTGACACTGTACGCTTGCAATCAAAACCTACTTTCTAAATGATTTCATAAATTTGTTGTTTTTAACATGCACGTACAAGTTGGGTCAAGGTCTGTTGGGACTTTAAACACAAACTCAGAAATGGAAAGTCCATGGCTATGACAACCTGTATAAGGGGACTAAAGGATGGTTATTGCCTAATAGGGTTTTTCCACGTGTACCAAGACAATGATAGGAAAACCTTACGAAATGTGAGTCAAGGCAAATCCATATCAAAAACATGCCAGGAAAGAAAATGCCTTTGTGGCGCAATATGAAAGAAAAGCCTTTGTGGTGACTTATGAAAGGATCGCCTTAGTTGCGTGCTCTATTTGATAACTGGTATGATGCATTATGCTAAGTCTATGTGGCATGAACTATTAGGAATGTCTGGCAAGCCATGAATTTGAATTTCTATCTCGATGGTAAAATACGAGTAAGTTCTAGTAATTTTGTAACAAGTATGACTAAGACAAGGTATTAATATACTCTAGAAGAATATTTGAATTAAGCCTTAGGGGTTCTCCATGAAAAGGAAATGTTCATTTGAATGACAATAAGGGTGTCTGTTATGATGGTCTGTAAGTATGAAAAGTAATGAGTTCATATCTTTGTTAAAATTTATTCTAAATCGGAGTCAATGATAATTGAGTTATGATATTCTGATATGAAGTCCATCTGGATGTTGTTCGTAGTGAATTATCAGTATGCGCATGTGAACAGAAATGAACCAGGGTATGTCCGAGCAAGAACTAGTAGTATGAAAAACTGTATAAGTATCTGCCATATGTATGTGTCCGCCCAAGACAGTGTTAGTAAGAAATTAATTGAAGGAAGAGTATGAGTTAAGTTATGGATTGTTGGAAGTGGTTCCTAAAGGCATATTCTATTAAGAACGTGTTATGGGGTAAGAGAATTGTTTAATGATGGGAAGAGTCATCCAGATATTTAAATAAAAAAAATTAAGTATAACAATAGTATGATAATTGGTGCGTAAGAGAGTGATAAGATCTTATGTATCAACTGTAGTAAATGATCTAGTGTAGAATTTGACTCATGGAATGTCCAAAAATATTACGAAGACTCCATCAAGGCATGGTTAATGAATTGACTAAGTACTTCTGTACATAAAAGATTGTTATTTCCTTTCAAGTTTTTTGAGAAGAGGCTTCGTCTAAAGGGACAACGCCTAGAGTATGCCAAGCTAGTGGTGGATTGGGTTATTATGCATACAGAGGATTATGGCACAGACCTGAAATTTGCCTTTGAGTCTGTCCTGATTAAATTTCAAACTTGTAAAGATCTGAATCAAATATGTCATAATAAGTTGTTAAGTACATATCTCACTTTAAGTTTTCAAATGTCAAGTTTTCTTTTGGACTTCAAATAATAGATTTAAAATAAATGAGAAATTGTAAATTGTTTTGTTAAATGTTTTGTATCTTCTAGTAACACTTGAGATCCAGACCCAGTGAATTGAGTTAGGTTGAAGGTGCTACAAAAATTTGTGCTAAGATTTAGCGTTGTACCCAAAGATTCATGCAATTGTTTCCATAATCTCATTGTGAAATGAGGATCTCAATCCAAGATAATAGATATAAGTATTATGTGAAGTCTTATTATCTCATGAATATACACTTTAGAAAGATTTAAAAGTGGCCAATCGATTTTTGCTACAAGAAAAAATTACCTGATTTCGTTAATCGATCCATTATCACCCAGAAAACATTTCTTTTGTTCAGCGAAGTCAACAGACTGACTATAAAATCCATCAATTCGTTCTCAATTCCACTCAGTAATCGAGATTAGTTGAAGCAAACTAGTAGGAACCTGAGGCTTAACTTTTACTCGCTGGTAAGTCAAGAATTAGCAACATACTTAACGATTTCTCTTTTTCATCCCAGTCACCAATACGATTCTCGCATGTCATGACACATTTTTGCAGCACCAAAATGCATAGAAAAAGAGTTGTGAGCTTTACACAAAATGAATTTCTTTAGCTTAGCATTGTGAAGAACACAAATCCGGTTTTCGAATCAGAGACAATTATTCACATCAATGCTGAAATCCTATATGTACTTGTAGTTTTTGAACAAATTGGTTTAATAAAATATCCATTAGTTACATTAATATCTTTTGTATATTATTCTCAACAGGTTTTTCATGCAAAGCAAAATGAAAGAAAATATTGGCTCAAATTGTAACACCCCGTACCCGAGACCGTTACCGGAGTCGAACACGAGGTATTTACGGACTTATTTCATTGACTTACACGGTTCATTTTTAAATTTCTAGACATGCTGGCTAACTGTATCACAGCCACTTTAAAAATCATATCTCGAGTTCCGAAGCTCGAAAACTTATTCCGTAAATTTTCCCTGAAACTAGACTCATATATCCATCTACAAATTTTTTTCTAGAATTTTTGATCAGGCCAATTAGTACAGTTTATTAGTTAAAGGCTCTCCTGTTTCAGGGTTTGACTGCTCTGACCTTCATGCATTACGACTTATATATCTCCCTGTACAGGGCTTCAATACTCATGCCATTTATTTCTAATAAAACTAGACTCAAAAAGGAATCTATAAATATATGGCATGACTTCTAATTATCTCTGGTTAATTTATAATGAATTTCCAAAGTCAGATCAGGGGATCCAGAAATCACTCTGGCTCTGTTCCACGAAAACTTAAATATCTCTTAAAATCCAATTTATATGACCGTTTCGTTTCTTCCATATGAAAGTAGATTCATCAAGGTTAGATTACATAATTTATTAACTATTTAACTCCATTCCTACTATTTTTAGTGATTTTTCAAATTCACACCACTGCTGCTGTCAGCATCTGCCTTTAGGGTAGACTTTACCTATTACATAGTTTCCATGATTTAACTAACCCTTTAGCATATATAGCACAAAATATGATTGTGATTAACCATTCCAATGGCCAATCATTGCCAAGCATATCCACACCTCTCAATAACCATATACATACAAGATGATTATAACATTATGCTCAAAATATATATATAAGCCATTTTCGCATGGCTATCCAAATTTGTACAATACCGAAAGGTACATGACCAACATCAAAAAGGGTAGTCCTATACATGCCATTTCAAAGTTCAACCAAAAGTGTACCAAAAGGGGCTTTGATAGTGTGGACGACTTCGACTTCGATAATCCCGAGTCCGATAGCTGACGAACCAAAATCTATAAAACAGAGATTCAAGAAACGGAGTAAGCATTTAATGCTTAGTAAGTTTTGAGCCATGAAATTAGACACAACTAAAGTGTAGCATTCATATGGCTAAACGGATAATTTCATATGCACAAATTCTCAATATCATACTTACTTCACATTACCAACCCTTATATTCATACACAAAAGATCAACTTAGCCAAAGGCCGGTAGCTCATTTATCGACTGAGCAAATACTATTTGTAAGGGATCAACTAATTCAATGCATATACGAAACATACCTCATCGCTGGGATTTTACGAGCGTATTAATTGAAACTATTACAGCAAGGTCGCTCATTCCCAAGCCAAGTACCTTCGGGATTTAACCGGATATAGCTACTCGCTCGAATGCCTTCGGGACATAGCCCGGATATAGTAACTCGCACCAATGCCTTCGGGACTTAGCCCGGATATAGTAACTCGCACAAATGCCTTCGGGACTTAGCCCGGATATAGTAGCTCGCACAAATGCCTTCGGGACTTAGCCCGAACTAGTCACTAGCGCAAATGCCTTCGGGACTTAGCCCAGTTATCATCCAAATATTCATGCACATATCAATAAATCATGACACATCTATATTTCATTTTCATAATTAGAGTTCAAACACAAGTCACGTATTAAGCAATCCCATTTTCGGCTCACTAGCCACATACAAACAGCATGGTTTAGTTTGCTTTATGATACGATCTCTATGCACATACGGCTACCCGTCATACGCATAGACTAATTAACTCAACATATAATTCAAGTAGAATCATCATATCACCGTATATTTGTTATGCTCATACGTCATGACTTAATCAAATCGTAAACTAAGTCTCGTTATCAAAACTTACCTCGGATGTTGTCGAACGATTTCGATGGCTATTTGACCACTTTTTCCTTCCTTTATCTGATTTAGTTCCCCTTTGCTCTTGAGCTTAATTTAACAAATAAATTGATTTAATCATTTGAGCATCGAAAAGAGGAACTCAAGGTACTTAGCCCATATATATACATTAGACATTAAAGTCACATACATATGAAATCATGAATCAACTCAACATATTAACCCACACTCCCTTTTAGCCGATTGTCTAAGCCAAGATAAAAGCATCAATATGCTTGCCTCTAACCGAATGCATGCAACACCAATCTTCTTCCTATGGCCGAATATGCATGTCTATGTTGAGGCCGATTATATGCTTAATACTTCCTACAAGTATGGTTACTTCTATTGATTATATATCATTTTGTTTCGAGTTCAAAACTCGGCTAATACGCATATATACACTAGTAATCAAATACTAACATTTTTCACTTCACCTTACTACCATTTCACATCTACTTTCTACCATGGCCGAATGCATCAAGACACCATACCATTCAATTTTGGTCATGGGTTACACAAAGAACTTAATGTCTAACTCAAAAATGCCAAAAAGAAAATCCAAGAGTCATCAATCACCATCACATATATCATTACAAAGCTTCACACTTAGCATGCAAATGACATCAACACAAATCCACCTTAGCCGAATCTTAACTCATCTTCATGCCTCATCACCACAACATCAAACATCAACCAAGAAGACAACACCCATGGCCGAATATCTTCTCCATCTCATAGCAAAGATTTAAACCATGGGCTAGGTAGAACTCAAACTAACAACTAAAAACATGCATGAATCTCATGGACAACATCAAACATACCTTAGTCTAGCAAACCACCATAGCCGATTTTCTCAAGCTCTTCCCCCTTCTTCTCTTTCTTCTATTCGGCCAAGAACAACATGAGAGCTTTTTTTTTTTATTTTTCTCTTTTCTTTTTTTCATCATCATTTACCTTCCCATTATTATTTTATTGCCCATACTCCTTATTTTATTTTTCCTAACATAAATCACTAACATAACATGTTTATGACATGTTTTGCCCATAACATTTTGTCCACCCTCCTTGTCATGGCCGGCCACTACTAAATTAAGGGGGAAATTGACATGCAAGTCCACCCTTTTATTACAAGCACTAATAGATCCTTATAGATCAACCTATCACATTTCAAAAGTGTCACACATAAGTCCTATTAGCTGAATTCACATGCAATCGACTAAATCGAAGCTTAAAACTTTCACACATTCATATTCACATATTTTGGACAATAAATATCATATTCAAATAATTTGGTGACTCAGTTTAGTGGTCCCGAAACCGCTTTCCGACTAGGGTCACTTTAGGGCTGTCACACAAATATTATCTAAGGCTTAACTAATACTCAGCGGTATTACGTGGTTGAGTCGTAATATAGAAAAATAACTTATATTAGTGGATTATCTAAACATGGACATAGTTTAATTAGAAATGAGAAAACTAATTGAAAGACTAATATGACGTCTATCAAGTCCAATTAGGGAGATGCCTTGTCTTGGATATTGAAATGGATGACTCCCAGAAGATAGGGGCATAGATGTGACTAACTAGATTGACAATACATCAGAAAAGGCCTAAGTAGAATAGATCCTAGATTTGTTTATGGATCTATTCACTTTTAATGTTCATAGTGTGTCAAACCTTAATCTTGAGTGGATGATGGACTAAGTATATGTGACTCATATATTTTGATGTAAATGAAAGCCAAATTGTAACACCCTTAACCCGTATTCGTCGTCAGACTAGGGTTACGGAGCATTACTGTTCAATCAAAACATTTAAACTTAATTTCTTTCAACATCATAAACATAATATAAATCATTCATACATACACACATCATCCCTATATTGAGCCCTCGGGCCCAAGAAACACCTCAGAAACTATTTGGTACTAAATTAAAATTATTTGCAAAGTCTAGGAAAAACTTACAAAAATTTTGATACAGGGGTCACACAGCCATGTGGCTAGCACATTCAACATCATAAACATAACATAAATCATTCATACATACACACATCATCCCTATATTGAGCCCTCGGGGCCCAAGAAACACCTCAGAAATAATTTGGGACTAAATTAAAATTATTTGCAAAGTCTAGGAAAACGTTACAAAAAATTTGATACAGGGGTCACACAGCCATGTGGCTAGGCCTTGTGCCTCACACGGGTGAGACACATGCCTATGTCTGAGGCCATGTAACCTTCAAACTAGGGACACACGGCTATGTCCCAACCTGTGTCCTCACCCATGTAACTTTCTGAGTAGGGTCACACAAACATGTCACACCCCTGTGTGCTAGGCCATGTAACTCATTGAATTACACCCCAAAGAACTCAACAGGTGACACACGGCTGTGTTGCTAGGCCGTGTGTCTCACACAGCTGAGTCACACGCTCGTGTCTCAGGCTGTGTGGACCAAAAACGAACTTTAAACAAGTTTACCATTTCAAGCTTAATTGGACTCTAAGTAATCCATTTACTAGCCAAAAGACCTATTTAAAGTGACATGATACAAGCCAAAATCATGCCAAATCAACATCTTAAGTGCCTAACCAATGTATCCTCATTGATTCCACAAGTATCAATTTACCAAATCTAACACCTACCAAAACAGTCCGGTTTAGACCCTAGTCGAAGTAGTGGTTTTGGGACCACATATCTGAGTCAAAAAAATAGTTAAATATTATTTTCTGTGCTTATGATGTGTGAATTAGTATTGAAAGTTTCGTATGAAAACTTAATCATTTGTGTGCTTAATTTGATAAAAGGACTAATCACATAAAATGTAAAAGTTGCTTGCTACTTGTTAAAAGTTCTTATTTGATTTGGCTTTATAAATGAGAGGTCCTTATTATGTAATTTGACCATTGGAAATTTGAATGGACATAAATAGGCATTACTTAATGGATTTCAAATGATATTAATAAGGCCATTTTAGTAAAATGTATATTAATATGTTATTAGTAAAACAAAAGCTTAAAATTTGTTCATCTATTATCATTCATAGCTGAAATTAGCAAATAAAAACAAATAATAAAAGCTCTTAGGGTTTCAGCACTTGTGGTTGTGATAAAGGTATGGTTTTTGATCTGTTTTTGTAATTGTTGCTTCGTAAATTATCGAACCCATGCCTCAATTTTTTTATTTTTTTGATAATTTTGAAATATGCCATGGATGAATTCATAAGCTTTGTGATGCTATATGTTGAAATATGAAAGCTTGATGTTGGGTTTACATGTTTTGTCTTTGGATTTTTGATGAATTTGAGTAATTTGGGCTAAATTGTAAAAATGTTATTTTTAGGGACTAAAATGTGAAATAAATGAAATGTATGGACTTGTTGAGATCTATGAAAATTTTACTAAGCTTGTGTACAAGCAAACTTTGTGTATTTTGTGATTTTGTGAATTAAGGACTAAAGTGTCGAAATGTGAAAATGTGAGGGCTAGTTTGTAATATGCCTAAATTGTGTGTATATGGATTGGTTCGAATGATTTAGTGAATCAAAGGGTTAATTTTGAATACATATAGATCAAGAAAAGAGGAATTTAGATTTAGACCGAGGGAAGTCGAAGGTTATTGAGTAAACAATCCGAGTCGACAACTCCGAGTACGAGGTAAGTTCGTATGTAAAACATGATGCTATAAGTATGTTTTGATGCTATGTTTATACATAGATTTCATATACATTTAGTTTGGATGAATACGATGATAAATCAATAGTATTTTGCACTAAGTGTGCGATTTAAACTAGCTTCGGCTATATGAGGCATTAAGTGTGCGATACTGAGATAGCTTCGGTTAATTGAGAAAGCACTAAGCATGTGGAATTATTATAGCTTCAGCTAATCTTTAAAGCACTAAGTGTATAGATATTTAAAGAATTGGTAATCTTTAAAAAGTCTTAAAATATCTGAACAAGAGGTGAGAATGAAAATGAATGACTACGAGAATGTTCAGGTAAGTTTAATACCTATGTGGTAAATGGTATTATGCATATAAATCTTATTGAATTGGTGTAAATATATGGATGATGTTGGCATGAAATTGATAGATGAGTAGAGAATTTATAAGTACTTATGTGTTGTTGTTTCATAATTTATATACTATTGTTGATTTTGGTACGAACTTACTAAGCTTTTGAAAGCTTACTTTGTGTATGTGTTTGCATTGTTTTATAGATATTGAAGCTACTATGAGTTTGGGGATCGTCAAGGATCATCACCACACTATCGAACCTTATTTTGGTACTTTGAAAATGTATATATTAAAGTGTGGCATGTATAGGCTAGAAGTGTTTAGATTGTGTTTTGTGATTGTATAGATTTAACCCTGTGATATGGCTTGGTATGGATGTTATTATGATATGGTTTTGGTATATGAATTATGAGGCAATATGATATATTTAATGTGTTTGTGTATAAATATAAGAAATGGTAAGATATGTAAGCTTTTGGCATGTGTTAGCTATGCTAATTGATAAGGTTTGGTCATGAAGTTGAAACTTATGTTTGGTATGATTTTATTTTAGATTTGTTACGATTTGGCTGATGTATTGAGATGGAAATTTGGTTGGTAATGATATGTCATGAATGGCTTATGTTTTGGTTTTGAATTGGTCATAAATTGTTGTGCAAATATGCTTGGTTTGGTGCTTGTAGGTTTGACCAGATTGGGGTGGCAAGTTGGTTATTCCAATTGCCTATTTTTGTCCACACGGGTAGGGACACGGGCGTGTGTCTCAGTCGTGTGTGACACACGGCTTTGTTGCACGGCCGTGTGTCCCCTAGGGTACCTTATAGTTGTAAGTCAGGCTCGAGAACGGCCAAAGCACACGGGCGTGTGGCTAGCCGTGTGGCCCAAGTTAGATTCGACCACGGCCAAAGCACACGGGCGTATCTTGTGGCCGTGTGAGCAAGTCAATATGTATGCCCTATTTTGTCACGGCCTAGACACATGGGCGTGTCTAATGTCATGTAAGGCACACGGTCTGTTCACATAGGCGTGTGACCTGTACTTGTTCGAAAAATGTTTAAATTTTGGAGAAATTTTGTATGTGTTCAGTTTAGTCCCGACCCTTTTATAATACATGTTTAAGGTCTCGATGACCTATATAAGAGACTCTATATTAATGATTGATCTTTGATGCTTCGATACTTATTTAATGAATGTTAATGTTTCGATTTTGTCTGATAATGGTTTTAGCCCTAGTTCGACAATGGATACGGGTTAGGGGTGCTACATTTTATTAGTATCAAAGCTATGGTTTAGTCGGTTCTAGAACTGCCATAGCATATGTGAGTCTAGCTATACATACCATATATTTAAACTGTGATAGTGTGATTAATCTGACATTGAAATGTGCTTTTATATAGCGAATGGATCTTGAAAGAGCTGTAACAGACGATGTTGAAATCAATGCGCCTGGTCCCATGCAAGGGATGGTGCCATCTGATCCTCGACCGGCTACGAGTAGTCGTAATGATGAGGCTAGACAAGCCTTCTATTAGAAGATGAATGATTGGTTCACCCAATATATTAGAACCAATCCGACTATACAACAACCTCCACCCCATATTAATTCTTCTCAAACTCCTATTATGCCATTAGTGAATTAGGTTCAGTTAAGTAGACCACCAGTTGATAAGATTAGAAAATGAGTTCTAAGCTACAACGAGCGATGATGTTGAAAAAGCCGAGTTTTGGCTAGAGAACACAATAAGAGTGTTTGATGAATTATCATTAAATCCTGAAGAATGCATAAAATGTGATGTTTCCCTTCTGAAAGATACGGCGTACCATTGGTGGAAGACTTTGACATCTATGGTTCCGAGTGAACAGGTTACTTGGGATTTCTTTCAAGCTGAATTCCAAAAGAAATATATCAGTCAGAGATTCATCGATCAGAAACATGAAGAGTTTCTTAAGCTTAAACAAGGTCATATGTCTATCACAGAATACGAGCGAGAATTCGTAAGATTAAGTCAGTATGCTCATAAATGTTCATCTACAGAAGCAATAATGTGCAAAAGATTCGAGGATGGCTTAAACAAAGATATTCATCTGTAAGTCAGAATTCTGGAGATCAAAGAATTTGTTGTGCTTGTTGAACGAGCATGTAAAGCTAAAGATCTCGGGAAAGAGAAAAGAAAATCTAATTTTGAAGCTAGAGAGGTATGAAAGAGATCATTGGGCAAGTCATTTCTGTTTGCGATAAAGAAATTTAGAGATGATAATATCCGTTCAAAGGCTACTGTAGGACATTCAAATAGAGATCGTGCTAGATCGCAATCGAGCTTTAAAGCTCCAACTATGTTTGTTGCCAGTGTTGGTAATGCAAAGAATGAAAAACCTAAGTGTGATCAATGTGGAAGACGACATTTTAGAGAGTGCTGGGGAAAGAGTAATAACCAAGCTTGTTACAGTTGTGGTTCACGTAATCATTTTATAAAAGATTGCCCAGATTTAGCTGAAAAAGATAATGTTCAGAATCTGAGGTCGAGTGGCAATGCTTCTCATGGTACACCACCGAGAATTACGGGAAATGTAAGTGGCAGTCAGAGAGGGACAAAAGATACAACTGTTAGATCAGAGGCTCGTGCACCTGCTAGAGCCTACGCTATTTGAGCTCGTAAGGAAGTTTTATCGCCAGGTGTGATTACGGGTACATTTACTCTTTATGATGCTTCTGTGATTCCTTTGATAGATCCTAGATCAACACATTTGTATATATGCATGAACTTAGTGAACAGTAAGACTTTGCCTTAGAGTCTACTGAATTTGTAATTAGAGTTTCGAACCCCCTAGGCAGATGTGTTTTGATTGATAAAGTCTGCAAGATTTGTCCGTTAATGTTTTGAGACACTTGTTTTTTGGCTAATCTGATGCTGTTACCTTTTGATGAATTTGATATAATTCTGAGTATGGATTGGTTAACTTTGCATGATGCTGTTGTGAAGCGCAAACGGAAAACTATTGATCTAAGATGTAAGAATGATGAAATAGTCAGAATTGAATATAGTGATTTGAATGTATTGTCTGTTGTAATATCTTCGATGGAAGCTTTAATTATGGTGAAAAAGGGTTGTGAAACTTATTTTGCATATGTGATTGATTCGAAAATGTCAGAAAAGAAAGTTGAATCTGTGCCTATTGTCTGTGAGTTCCCTGATGTGTTCCGTGAAGAACTTCATGGTTTACCTCCAGTTAGAGGAGTAGAATTTGGCATTGAATTGGTACCTGGTACTACTCCGATTTCAGTAGCTCTGTATAGAATGGCTCCGACTGAACTAAAATAATTAAAGTCTCAGTTGCAAGAGTTGATCGATAGAGGATTTGCTAAACCGAGTTTCTCACCTTGGGGTGCTCCGGTTCTATTTGTGAAAAAGAAGGACGGTACGATGAGAATGTGTATAGATTATCGTCAGTTAAATAAACTGACTATCAAGAATAAGTATCCTCTGCCCCAAATTGAGGATTTATTTGATCAGTTGAAAGGAGCTACTGTGTTTTCAAAAATAGATTTGAGATCAGGCTATTATCAGTTGCGAGTAAAAGACTCAGACACTCTGAAAACTGCTTTCAGAACGAGGTATGGCCATTATGAATTCTTAGTTATGCCTTTCGGATTAATTAATGCACCTACTATCTTTATGGATTTTTTGAATAGAATTTTCAGACGTATCTAGATCAATTTGTTGTTGTATTCATTAATGACATATTGATTTATTCACGTGATGAATCCGAACATGTCGAGCATCTGAGATTAATGCTACAGATTCTACGAGATAAATAGTTATTTACGAAGTTTAGAAAATATGAATTCTGGTTGTGAGTAGTTGGTTTTCTGGGTCATATTGTATTAGCATTTGGTATTTGAGTTGATCCGAGCAAGATTTCAGCTATTCTGGATTGGAAACCTCTGAGGAATGTCTCTGAAGTCTGAAGTTTTTTGGGACTCATCGATTATTATAGAAGGTTCGTAAAAGACTTTTCTATGATTGTGACTCCATTGACAAAGCAGCTTCAAAAATATACTAAATTTGAGTGGTCTGAAAAGTGTCAGA
This sequence comes from Gossypium arboreum, assembly GCF_025698485.1. Lineage (NCBI taxonomy): Eukaryota > Viridiplantae > Streptophyta > Magnoliopsida > Malvales > Malvaceae > Gossypium > Gossypium arboreum. The sequence goes on along the minus strand of NC_069079.1, from coordinate 69,804,090 downwards.
ATAACTTCGATCAGTTGAAAACTTTGTTGACTGTAGCTCTGGTATTGGTACAACCTGAGTCGGGTAAAGAATTTGTGATATACAGTGATGCTTCGTTAATCGATCTGGGATGTGTTTTAATGCAAGAAGGCAAAGTCATTGCTTATGCTTCGAGACAGTTGAAGCTGTACAAAAAGAACTACCCGACACATGATCTTGAGTTAGCCGCGATTGTGTTTGCTCTAATGATTTGGCGTCAGTACCTGTTCGGTGAGAAATGTCATGTATATTTTAATCATAAGAGTTTGAAATATTTGATGACTCAGAAAGATCTGAATCTGCAACAAAGAAGATGGTTAGAACTGCTAAAAGACTACAAACTTGTGATTGATTATCATCCGAGAAAAACAAATGTTGTTGTTGATGCCTTGAGTCAAAAATCATTGTTTGGTTTACGTGCGATGAATGCTCATTTGGTTCTGTCTGATGATGGTTCAATTTTGGCTAAATTGAAAGCAAGACCTTTGTTCTTACAGCAGATTATTGAAGCTTAGAAGATTGATAATGATATTTTAGCTAAAGGAGCTCAGTGTGATTTAGAGTCTGATTCAGAATTTAGAGTTGATAAATATGATTGTCTGAGATTCTGAGATCGAATTTATGTTCCGAGAAGTCCGGAGTTAATTCAGATGATTTTGAGTGAAGCTCACAATAGTCGGTTATTTGTGCATCCGGGTAGTACGAAAATGTATAATGATCTGGAACAGTATTACTGGTGGTTCAGAATGAAAAGAGACATCTCTGACTTTGTTTTTAAATGTTTGATCTGTTAGCGAGTTAAAGCTGAACATCAGGTGTCATCTGGTTTGTTACAACAGATTATGGTTCCGGAATGGAAATGGGATCGAGTGACAATGGACTTTGTTTCGGGTTTACTCATGTCTCTGAGAAAGAAGGATGCTATCTAGGTTGTAGTTGATCGATTGACGAAATCAGCTCATTTTATTCTGATTCGATCCGATTACTCGCTTGATAAATTAGCTGAGTTATATATTTCTGATATCATGAGATTGCATGGTGTGCCATTTCTATAGTGTCAAACAGAGATCTGAGATTCACATCACGATTCTGGAAGAAATTACAAGATGCTCTGGGTACTAAATTGCACTTCAGTATTGCTTTTCACCCACAAACAGATAGTCAATCCGAGCAGATTATTCAGATACCCGAGGATATGTTGAGATGTTGCATTCTTGAGTTTGAAGGTACGTGGGAACAGTATTTTCCTTTGATTGAATTCGCTTATAATAATAGTTTTTAGTCGAGCATTAAAATGGCACTGTACGAAGCTTTATATGGTCGCAAATGCCGTACACCTTTGTATTGGACGGAACTCAGCGAAAATAAGATTCATGGGATTGATTTGATAAAAGAAACTGAACAGAAAGTGAAAGTGATTCGAGATAGCCTGAAAACAACTTCTGAACATCAAAAATCATATACAGATTTGAAAAGAAAAGACATTGAATTTAAGATCGGTGACAAAGTGTATTTAAAGGCATCTCCGTGGAAGAAAGTGCTTCTATTCAGTAGAAAAGGCAAATTGAGTCCGAAGTTCATTGGACTGTATGAGATTACTGAGCGTATTGGATCAGTAGCATATAAATTGTTGTTACCACCAGAGTTAGAAAATATTCATGATGTGTTTCACGTATCGATGCTTTGACGATACAGATCTAATCCGTTGCATGTGATTTCCCCGTCTGAGATTGAAATTCAGTCTGATATGACTTACAAAGAAAATTCGATCCGTATCTTAGCTAGCGAGGTTAAAGAACTGAGAAATAAGAAAATTTCATTACGAAAAGTGATGTGGCATCAACATGGTATGAGACGACAATATCCAAATCTGTTTAACGGTAAGATTTTCAGGGACGAAAATCCCCAAGAGGGAAATTATAATAGTTCAGTTTAAACCCTAGTCAGAATAGTGGTTTCAGGACCACATATCCAAGTCAAGAAAATAGTGAAATATTATTTTCCTTGCTTATGATGTGTGAATTAGTATGTGTGAAAGTTTCGTATGAAAATTTAATTGTTTGTGTGCTTAATTTGATAAAAGGACCTAATCGCGTAAAACATAAAAGTTGCTTGGTACTTGTTAAAAGTGCTTATTTGATTCGGATTTATAAACGAGAGGTCCTTATTATGTAATTTGACCATTGGAAGTTTGAATGGACATAAATGGGCATTAGTTAATGGATTTTAAATGATATTAATAAGGCCATTTTAGTAAAGTGTATATTAATATGTGATTAATAAAACAAAAGCTTAAAATTTTTTCATCTATTATCATTCATAGCCAAAATTAGCAAAGAAAAAGAAATAATAAAAGCTCTTAGGGTTTTGGCACTTGTGGTTGTGATTAAGGTATGGTTTTTGATCCGTTTTTGATAATTTCTACGTTTTTGTAATTGTTGCTTCGTAAATTATCGAACCCATGCCTCAATTTTTTATTTTTTGATAATTTTTAAATATTGCATGAATGAATTCATAAGCTTTTTGATGTTATATGTTGAAATATGAAAGCTTGATGTTGGGTTTACATGTTTTGTCTTTGGATTTTTGATGAATTTGAGTAATTTGGGCTAAATTGTAAAAATGTTATTTTTAGGGACTAAAATGTGAAATAAATGAAATGTATGGACTTGTATAAGAGCTATGAAAATTCAGCTAAGCTTGGGTACAAGCAAACTTTGTGTATTTTGTGATTTTGTGAATTATGGACTAAAGTGTCGAAATGTGAAAATGTGAGGGCTAGTTTGCAATATGCCTGAATTGTGTGTATATGGATTGGTTTGAATGATTTAGTGAATCAAAGCGTTAATTTTGAATACATATAGATCAAGAAAAGAGGAATTTAGATTTATACCAAGGGAAGTCGAAGGTTATTGAGTAAACAATCCGAGTCGACAACTCTAGTACGAGGTAAGTTCGTATGTAAAACATGATGCTATAAGTATGTTTTGATGCTTTGTTTATACATAGATTGCATATACATTTAGTTTGGATGAATACGATGATAAATCAATAGTATTTTGCACTAAGTGTGCGATTTAAACTAGCTTCGGCTGTATGAGGCATTAAGTGTGCGATACCGAGATAGCTTCGGTTAATTGAGAAAGCACTAAGCATGTGGAATTATTATAGCTTCAGCTAATCTTTAAAGCACTAAGTGTATAGATGTTTAAAGAATTGGTAATCTTCGAAAAGTCTGAAAATATCCGAACAAGAGATGAGAATGAAAATGAATGAATACGGGAATGTTCAGGTAAGTTTAATACCTATGTGGTAAATGGTATTATGCATATAAATTTTATTGAATTGGTGTATATATATGGATGATGTTGACATGAAATTGATAGATGAGTAGAGAATTTATAAGTACTTATGTGTGTTTTTCATAATTTATATACTGTTGTTGATTTTGGTACGAACTTACTAAGCTTTTGAAAGCTTACTTTGTGTATTTGCATTGTTTTATAGATATCGAAGCTACTGTGAGTTTGGGGATCGTCAATGATTGTATATATTTAGCTGTGTGATATGGCTTGGTATCGATGTGATTATGATATGGTTTTGGTATATGAATTATGAGGCAATATGATTTATTTAGTGTGTTTGTGTATGAATATAAGAAATGGTAACATATGTAAGCTTTTGGCATGTGTTAACTATGGTTGTAACGCCCCAATTTTCGGGTTTTCTGTGTTTCTGGGATTTTTAAAATTTGTGTGTGTTCTGGTTGGTTAAAATATATATTTTAGTAGGTTAGTGGGCCTTTGGAAGGCCCAAACTTAAGTTAAATCCGTGGTAGTCTTAGGAATTTTAATTTTATGAATAGGTGATGCAATTGGCGTTTGGGCTTTTAAGAGTAAAGGGGTAAAAGATGACACAAAAAGGAGTGTGGTGTGGTGGCAAGGTGGCGCCACTTAGGGGACAAGGAAGTGACGCCATAGAGGAAGCAAGGGGTCCAAGGTTCAAGTCTTGACTCTTGCAATATATTTTTGTTTTTCTTTTCAATAAATCTGGAAGCAAGTAGGTGCGCTTTAAAGTTTAATGTGTTGGATTTATGACACAAATGAGTTGATGGCCTAGTGGTGGTGGCGTGAGTTGGCATGTGAGAGGACTTTAGTTCAAATCCCTTGGCACGCAAAGGTTGATTATTTTACTATGTTGGGACGGCAAGAGTTGGTGTTGGTTTTAAACTCTGGTGATAGAGGGATCCCACATCGGGAAGCTAACATAAGAGTAGATAGAGAGCTGGCTTTAAATAGAGCAAACCATGAGGAGAGTAGGCATACCCTTCTTGGCTGATCCCTTTCGCTTTGTGACGTGCTCATTTGGGTTGGGTGTCAACTAAGAGTGTTTGGAGCACGGATTAACTGTAGTCTCCTAACAGGTGTGTATTTCTCATTACTCTATTAGTAGGACGGCTATTTCGGGCCGCGATGGGCTAAAATGGGCCATGTGGTCCCAATAGGTCTGTAGGCCCAAGTGGATAAGTTGTAGAATTACTAAAATAGCCCTGTAGGGTAGGACAACCAATTTACCCATGGAGGGTAAAATGACTATTTTGCCCCACGTGCGTAAATGACTAACTTGTGTGATGATTGGGTTAGTTGACGTGGATTTATGTTAGTTATTGTTAATTCGTAAGTCTAACGTGTTAGTGATCGATTGTAGGATTATCGCGTGGGAGATATCGTCATCAATCGTCATCAACCAGGTGTGTAAACGACACCTTCCTTAGACTGAATTGGTAAAAGCTGAAATACCGAAACATTGGTATTTTGTGAACTCGCGAACGTGCGAGCGCTCGTGAGACAGTTGTTAATGAATATGGTGCATTTGGATGATTAGAGTGCAGAGTGTGCATTTTCGTGCACAACAGTATTTTTGGGCTTAATGGACCGAAAATGAGCCAATGGGCTAATAGACCCATTTTGGTAAAAAGACGAGGTAAGTACTTCTGATTACTTGGTAAACGTTAGAATGAGCATGAAACCTTAGCAATAGGTAATAATTACTAAAATACCCTTATGCATGCAAAATTATGATTTTACCCCTAGGGTTATTTTTTTCTGAAAAGCATGATGTTCTGTTTCTGTATATGTATGTCATCACATATTATTTCTATTGCATGGGACATGGGTTGATATTGATGGAGGAAGCGTTACAGCAACTTTTGTTGCAATCTGTGGCCTCGCCACATATATCTGTTACGTGACTTCGTCACAATATCGAGCGATCTCATTGTAATCTGGTGGCCACACATATATATATATATATATATATATATATATATATCTGCTCAATGGCCTAGCCACAATATTCATATCTGGTGACTTCGTCACAATATCCGCGACCTCATTGCAATTTCGTGGTGGTGTGTAGCGGTTGGGTGGGTCGAGTAGTCTCCCCAAATGATGTAAGGCTGGTACGGGGGTGTTATGGATGGCTCTGGGTTGGGATTTCTACATTCATGATATATTTGTTCTGTATCTACTATGGGCCTATGGGTTTCATTCTGATTTCTGTACTGGGCCAAGGCCCAGGTAAGTTTGACTCTGAGGTTTGATCTGTTTTGGGCTATGGTTAGGTTATGTTACACACTGAGTTTACCGAACTCACCCTTTATTTTCATCTCTGGAGAAAATCCCCAACCATAGTGGGCTTGGAGCTGTGAGGGATTCGGAGTGGCCACATCATCGGCAAAGTTGGTTTTTCGAAGTTAGTTTATTTTTACTATTTTTATATTCTTATTTAATTTTGGGTTTTAAGTTGTAATAAGGCCGCTATTTAAATTTCTTTTTCCGCTATGGTTTTATTTTCTGATTATATTTATACTATGACGAAACTGCTAGTGTTAGGTTGCGCGAGTTTTCAAAATTAATGAACGTTTTCAAGACTCAACAGGCACAACAAATGGATAGCCTAAAGATTGATAAACCGGTTTTTCATTCAACCGCTATTTTTACAAAGACCACCCCAATCACTTAAACCAGCAAATGCATACTAAGTCGTAAGTCCATGTGACACATCAGATCTGGCCATAACGTCTGGGCCGGGTTTGGGGTGTTACATTTATTGGTATCAGAGCCAAGTTGCAACAACTCAGCTGTGGAACGGGTCTAAAAATGGGAGTTTGTAAAGAAACACTGAATAAAGGTTTTCGAAAATTGTTTTTTTTGGAACTTGGTTATAAATTGTTTTCGAGAATGTTTCCAATATTTTCTCTTTACAAATATATGATTTTAAAGATTAAAATTAGTTTTCTAAAATTAGGTTTTTTTTAGAAGGTGGCACACCGAATCTCCAGCCCAAGTCTATAAGTTTTCTAAGCCGTTCTGATTGTTTCTGAAATATCTATTATATGCTTGTACAAAACCTTATCATGGTACTTTAGTTAGGGTAACACTGGAACTATTGAAACTTTGATAAGTAGACTGAGACTGTAGCTAAGCTACCGCAATAGGAAACAAACTCAAACTCTGAATTACTGTTATTCATAAGACATCTGTAATAAACACTGAAATTTTAACTGATTCATAAAATTTTTAATCGGATAATACAAAATGAGTGCACGAGCAGCTCATAGAAGAGGCCGTGGACGTGGCTGAGGTAATGCTCAGGCTGAATCTTCATCTTCAGGACATGTGCCGGCAGCAGATGTACCGGTACCACCGGAAACAGAGGTAAAGTCTCATGATTGAGGTGCTGGGAACGATGCTCTGTCCTAGGCAATACTCTGAGTTTTGGAAAGGGTTGCTGGGGCAAGTACAGGAAACGAAATTCGGGGGTCTATTTCTGAGCGGCTTTGGGCCAATGGAGTAGAGATATTTAGGGGCGTATCTAGTGCAGCTCCGAATGTGGCTGAGTATTGGTTAGAAGCCACAGAGCGGATTATGGATGATCTAGACTGCTCTGTGGAGCAGAAGCTGAAGGGAGCCATATCGTTACTCAGGGATGAGGCTTATCAGTGGTGGCTCACGGTGAGAGATGGAACTCCTGCTGACAGTGTGACTTGGGAGCTGTTTAAGACAACCTTCAAAGGAAAGTATGTTGGGGCTAGTTACGTGGACGCTCGCTGGAAAGAATTTCTGAACCTGGTCCAAGGGATCAAGTCAGTGGCTAAGTATGAGTCTGAGTTTCTGAGACTGAGCCGGTATGCTTCTGGGATTGTCGCTACAGAGTATGAGCATAGCGTACGCTTCGAGGATGGTCTGAGAGATGAACTTAGGGTGCTGATTGCTCCGCAGAGGGAGCGTAACTTCACTGCTTTAGTGGAGAAAGCTAAGATAGCTGAGGAAGTGAAGCATACAGAAAGACAGAATCATGAGAAAGATCGGAACTGTTTTAGGAGAGATTCAGGACTTTCAGGTGGTATGAACAGGAATATTAAGAGAGCAAGGGTAATGGAGCCAGTTCAAGCAGTACCGATGAATGCTATTAGACCGCAGGATTGTAGGAATTGTGGGAAGATACATATGGGCGAGTGTCAAAAATGTTCTGGTGCTTGTTTTCGATGCTGATCTATGGAGCATAGGGTTAAGGATTGTCCTTAGGAACCAGATCAGGTTCAAGTTTTAAAGCAGAGGGTCACTCAACCAGTGAGGGGTGGACCATAGTTTTCGAGAGGACGTGGGCAAGGTAAAGGGAGCGGGAAAGAGACAAGTCTTTGCCATTGGAAATGTGGTAATGGAAATGGTCGAGGAAGAGAAGCGCCTGGTAGGGGTGCTGGATTTGCTGAGGCTCGTCAGCCTGCGTTGGTGTATGCAGCTCGTCGCTGAAAGGAGGGTGATGCACCTGACGTCATAACTGGTATGTTTCTGATTTCCAGTATGCCATACACTGCGTTGATAGATATTGGATCTACCCATTCATATGTTACATGTGCTATATCTGGGTTACTGGGTGTACGTTCTAAGAAGACCGTGAGTGGGGTATCTGTACTAAGTCCTTTGGGTCACTCGGTTAGGGTAGATAAACTGTATAGAGATGTGCCTATAGAAACTCAAGGAAAATTTTTCTCTGGAGATTTGATGGAGCTACCTTTCGGAGAATTCGATCTCATTTTGGGAATGGATTGGCTTGTTAAGCATAGGGCTACTCTGGATTGTGCTGCCAAGCGAATAATGTTAAAGACCACAAAGGATGAGAAGGTTTTGGTGATAGGTGAGCATAGGGATTATCTGTCTAATGTGGTGTCGGCATTGAGAGCCGAGAAGTGGATTCAAAAAGGATGTGAGGCTTATTTGGCATTTGTAATCCAATCAGAAACTGAGGATCTGATAGTGGATAAAGTTAGAACTGTCAAGGATTTTCAAGATGTTTTTCCAAAGGAGCTTTCGGGTTTGCCCTCGAACTGAAAAGTTGAGTTTGGAATCGACTTGTTTCCTGGAACGGCACCGGTGTCCATTGCACCTTATAGGATGGCACTGAAGGAGTTGGTAGAAAGGAGTTGGTAAAGCTGAAAGCCCAAATTCAAGAGTTATTGGATAGAGGCTTCATTAGACCAAGTGTGTCTCTGTGGGGAGCACCAGTGTTGTTTATAAAGAAGAAAGATGGGTCAATGCGGATGTGCATTGATTATCGGTAGTTGAACAAACTGATGATTAAGAACAAGTACTCACTGTCGAGAATCGATGTTTTATTCGACCAACTTAGAGGAGCTTCAGTATTTTCCAAGATTGACCTTCGATCTGGGTATCATCAGTTGAGGGTTAAGGAGGTGGATATTCACAAGACGACATTCAGAACTCGGTATGGTCATTATGAGTTCTTGGTTATGCCATTTAGGTTGACGAGCGCACCTGTGGCATTTATGGATCTGATGAATCTAGTGTTCTAGCCATACTTGGATTGATTCATGGTCGTCTTTATCGACGATATTTTGGTTTATTGTGCTACAAGTGCTGAGGGAGAAGGAGCTTTATGCAAAATTCAGTAAGTGTGAATTCTGGTTGAGACAGGTAACTTTCTTGGGGCATGTTGTCTCTGCTGAAGGGATCAAGGTGGACCCTCGAAAGATTGAAGCGATTCTGGAATGGAAGCCACCGAGGTCAGTGTCGAAAATTTGAAGTTTTTTGGGTTTAGCTGGGTACTATAGAAGGTTTGTGGAAGGATTTTCTGTGATGGCAGCGCCTTTAACAAAGCTTATAAGGAAGGGAGTACCATTTGTTTGGACTGAGAAACAACAGGAATATTTTGAGAAGCTGAAGAAAGTTCTGACCGAGGCACTGTCTTCGTTCAAAGAAGTCTGGAAAAGATTTTGCCGTATCTGATGATGCATCACATGTAGGGTTGGGCGTGTCTTGATGCAAGAGGGTAAAGTGGTTGCTTATGCATCGCGACAGCTTAAACCATATGAAGTTAACTATCCTACTCATGATCTGGAGTTGGCAGCGGTAATCTTTGCACTTAAGATTTGGAGACATTACCTGTACAAAGAAAGGTGTATTATATACACAGATCATAAGAGTCTTAAGTACTTGCTGACTCAGAAGGAGCTGAACCTTAAGCAGCGAAGATGGATAGAGTTGCTTAAGGATTATGACTGCGCGATTGAGTATCACCCAGGTAAAGCTAATGTGGTGGCTGATGCCCTAAGTCGTAGAATTGTATCTGATCTGAGAGCCATGTTTGCTTGTTTGAGTCTGTATGACGACGGTAGTCTATTAGCAGAACTACAAGTTATGCCGACCTAGGTGGATGAGATTAAGGAAAAACAGTCGAGGGATGAGTCCCTAGTTTCTCGATTCCAGTAGGTTAAGGATGGGGATACTTCTGAGTTTGGACTGAACAGTGAGGGAGTTCTGTGTTACCGAGGTAGAGTTTGTATTCCGAAGGACCCTGACTTGAGGCAAGCAATTCTGAAAGAAGCTCATGGAGGTCTGTGTGCTATGCATCCTGGAGGGAGTAAAATGATTCGCGAGTTAAAGGAGTTGTATTGGTGGCCTGGATTGAAGCGAGAGGTAACGAAAGTTGTGGGAAAATGTCTGACTTGTCAGCAAGTGAAAGCTGACCATCCAAACTTTTGCAGCCAGTGAAAGTACCACTTTGGAAGTGGGAGAGGGTAACCATGGATTTTGTTACCCTTGACACTGTTGAAGAAGGACTCAATTTGGGTAATTGTGGATAGGTTGACCAAATCTGCTCATTTCATACCTGTCCGCACTGATTATTCATTTCAGAAGTTAGCCAAATTGTATGTGGCGAAAATAGTGCGACTTCACGGAGCGCCAGTGTCGATTATTTCTGATCGAGATCTTAGATTCACATCTCGGTTTTGGAAAAAGTTGCATGAGGCGTTGGGTACGCGGTTGAACTTTAGTATAGCCTTTCATCCTCAGACTGATGGTCAGTCGGAAAGGGTTATTCAGATTCTGGAAGACATGTTGAGGGGATGCGTTATCGACTTTCGAGGCAGTTAGGAGGATTACTTACCGTTGGCAGAGTTTGCATACAACAACAATTATCAGGCAAGTATTCGAATGGCTCCTTATGAGGCAATCAGATGGGCGAAGATGTCGTACACCTAGTTGTTGGATCGAGTTGGGTGAACGATGTGTTCTTGGACCCGAGTTGGTGGCGAATCTCGAGGATAAGGTCAAGTTGATTAGAGACCGTTGAAGGAAGCATCGATGATGCGAAGTCATATGCAGATTTGAAGCGCAAGGAAATTGAGTACTCTGTGGGTGATATGGTCTTCTTGAAGGTTTCACCTTGGAAGAAAATATTAAGGTTTCGGAGGAAAGGCAAGTTAATTTCGTGGTTCATTGGGCCTTATCGGATTCTTAATCGAGTGGGTCCAGGGGCTTATCAGTTGGAGCTACCTCCAGAGTTGATAGGATTCATGATGTCTTTCACGTCTCCATGTTAAGGCGGTATCGTTCTGACCCTACTCATGTTGTACCGGTTGCAGAGATCGAGGTCCAAATAGACTTGACTTTTGAGGAAGAGCCTGTGTAGATTTTGGATCGAGATGTTAAGATTTTGAGGAGGAAATCAGTTCCGCTAGTAAAGGTGCTGTGGCGTAATCATGGCAGAGAGGAAGCTACTTGGGAGCCAGAAGTGGCGATGCGTCAACAATATCCTCATCTGTTTGATTCAGGTAAAATTTCGAGGACGAAATTTCTTTAAGGAAGGTAGAGTTGTAACGCCCCAATTTTCGGGTTTTCTGTGTTTCTGTGATTTTTAAAATTTGTGTGTGTTCTGGTTGGTTAAAATATATATTTTAGTACGTTAGTGGGCCTTTGGAAGGCCCAAACTTAAGTTAAATCCGTGGTAGTCTTAGGAATTTTAATTTTATGAACAGGTGATGCAATTGGCATTTGGGTTTTTAAGAGTAAAGGGGTAAAAGATGTTACAAAAAGGAGTGTGGTGTAGTGGCAAGGTGGCGCCACTTAGGGGACAAGGAAGTGACGTCATAGAGGAAGCAAGGGGTCCAAGGTTCAAGTCTTGGCTCTTGCAATATATTTTGGTTTTTCTTTTCAATAAATTTGGAAGCAAGTAGGTGCGCTTTAAAGTTTAATGTGTTGGATTTATGACACAAATGAGTTGATGGCCTAGTGGTGGTGGCATGAGTTGGCATGTGAGAGGACTTTGGTTCGAATCCCTTGGCACGCAAAGGTTGATTATTTTGCTATGTTGGGACGACAAAAGTTGGTGTTGGTTTTAAACTCTGGTTATGGAGGGATCCCACATCGGGAAGCTAACATAAGAGTAGATGGAGAGCTGGCTTTAAATAGAGCAAACCATGAGGAGAGTAGGCATACCCTTCTTGGCTGATCCCTTTCGCTTTGTGACGTGCTCATTTGGGTTGGGCGTCAGCTAAGAGTTTTTGGAGCGCGGATTAACTACAGTCTCCTAACAAGTGTGTATTTCTCATTACTCTAGCAGTAGGACGGCTATTTCGGGTCGCGATGGGCTGAAATGGGTCATGTGGTCCCAATGGTTCCGTAGGCCTAAGTGGATAAGTTGTATAATTACTGAAATACCCCTGTAAGGTAGGACTACCGATTTACCCCTGGAGGGTAAAATGACTATTTTGCCCCTAGTACGTAAATGACTAACTTGTGTGATGATTGGGTTAGTTGACGTGGATTTATGTTAGTTATCATTAATTCGTAAGTCTAATGTGTTAGTGATCGATTGTAAGATTGTCGCGTGGGAGATATCGTCATCAATCGTCATCAACCAAGCGTGTAAACGACACCCTCCCTTAGACTGAATCAGTAAAAGCCGAAATACCAAAACGTTGGTATTTTGTGAACTCATGACGTCTGGCGCTTCGTGAGACAGTTGTTAATGAATATGGTGCATTTGGATAATTAGAGTGCAGAGTGTGCATTTTCGTGCACAACGATATTTTTGGGCTTAATGGGCCAAAAACAGGCCAATGGGCCAACGGGCCCACTTTGGTAAAAAGACGAGGTAAGTACTTCTGATTACTTGGTAAACGTTAGAATGAGCATGAAACCTTAGCAATAGGTAATAATTACTAAAATACCCTTATGCATGCAAATTTACGATTTTACCTCTAGGGTTATTTTTTTCTGAAAAGCATGATGTTCTGTTTCTATATACGTATGCCATGACATATTATTTCTGTTGCATGGGACATGGGTTTATATTGATGGAGGAAGTGTTCTGGCAGCCTCGCTGCAATCTGGTGGCCTCGCCACATATATATATATATATCTGTTCTGGTAGCCTCGCCACATATATATATATCTGTTCTGGTGGCCTAGCCACAATATTTGTATCTGGTGACTTCGTCACAATATCTGGCAGCCTCAATGCATTTTTTGTGGTGTGTAGCAGTTGGGTGGGTCGAGTAGTCTCCCCACATGGTGTAAGGCTGGTAGGGGGTGTTATGGATGGCTCTGGGTTGGGATTTCTGCATTCATGATATATTTGTTCTGTATCTGCTATGGGCCTATGGGTTTCATTCTAATTTCTGTACTGGGCCAAGGCCCAGATAAGTCTGACTCTGAGGTTTGATCTGTTTTGGGCTATGGTTGGGTTATGTTACACACTAAGTTTACCGAACTCACCCTTTATTTTCATCTCTGCAGGAAATCCCCAACCATAGTGGGCTTGGAGCTGTGAGGGATTCGGAGTGGCCACATCATCTACAAAGTTGATTTTTCTAAGTTAGTTTATTTTTATTATGTTTATATTCTAATTTAATTTTGGGTTTTAAGTTGTAATAAGGCCGTTATTTAAATTTCTTTTTCCGCTATGGTTTTATTTTCTGATTATATTTATACTATGACGAAATTGCTAGTCTTAAGCTGCGCGGGTTTTCAAAATTAATGAACTTTTTCAAGACTCAATAAGCACAACAAATGGATAGCCTAAAGATTGATAAACAGGCTTTTCATTCAACCGCTATTTTTACAAAGACCACCCCAATCACTTAAACCAGCGAATGCATACTAAGTCGTAATTCCATGTGACATGTCAAATCTGGCCATAACGTTTGGGCCGGGTTTGGGGTGTTACAATGGTAATTGACAAGGTTTGGTCATGAAGTTGAAACTTATGTTTGGTACGATTTTATATTAGATTTGTTACGATTTGGTTGATGTATTGAGACGGAAATTTGGTTGGCAATGATATGTCATCAATGACTTATGTTTTGGTTGTGAATTGGTCATAAATTGTTATGCAGATATGCTTGGTTTGGTGCTTGTAGGTTTGACCCAATTTGGTGGCAAGTTGGTTATTCCAATGACCTATTTTTGTCCACATGGGCAAGGACACAGGCGTGTGTCTCAGCTTTAAATTTTGGAGAAATTTTGTATGTGTTCGGTTTAGTCCTGACCCCTTTCTAATACATGTTTAAGGTCTCGATGACCTATATAAGGGACTTTGTATCTTTGATGCTTATTTAATGAATGCTAACGTTTCAATTTTGTCCGGTAATGCTTTTAACCCTAGTTCAGCAACGGATACGGGTTAGGGGTGTTACATGTACCTATCAAAGGTACATCAAAAACAACATTATATTAACAGATATCATTCATATTTGCATTGAAACATCTTACCTCATTCACATATATATCATATAAGTTAATTATTTGCACGTAAGATCATACTTAACATTTTACATATCCAAAACAATAATAATGGTGTAATCCATTGCCGGAACAGGGCCACAGAGCATTACCGGTGTTTACAAAATAATCGGATAGAAATTTGAAACAATTTGAAACATATCATTAAACATATTAAAATCAATTCAAAACATAAAAATTGTTCCTTCTACAAGCCCTTGAGGCCTAAAATATGTATTAAAAATAAGTCGGGACTAAATCGAAAACTCAGAGAATTTTTTAGAAAACATTGAAAATTTTCAACACTATAGGGGTCACATGGCCGTGTGTCCAGGCCATGTAACTCAACGGCCAAGCGACACACCCGTGTCTCTGGCCATGTGGGCATTCAAAATAGAGACACACGGTCGTGTCCCAGCCCGTATTTGTGCCCATGTAACTCACTGACTTGGACCACACGGCCAAGCCACACGCTCGTGCGCCAGGCTGTGTGCTAGCCCGTGTAACAGCCTAACTTGCAACCCTTGAAAGCTACAAAGGATGCATAACCGTGTCTCCTGGCCGTGTGTCACACATAGCTGAGACACATGCTCGTGTTTCTGCCCGTGTGGACAAAAATAGGCCATTTTACAAGCCATTTTTCTCACCCAATTTGACATGTACCTACAATCACAAATGCACATATACACAAGCCATAATGGGCCACCAAAACCAAGCATATTCTAGCCTTATATAAATTTTATGATCACATACAACCAATATGCCCTTAGGCACCTCAAATGACAATATATAAACATGTATAACTATGTATCCAATATGGCTAATTAATCAACTAATTTATAAGCATGTATACCTTAATACATAACATATAGTGACCTTACCAAAACATACCAAATGGTACCAATTAAACCACTCAATCATTAGCCTTAAAAATACATATATGCCTTCCAAAACAAAGTACCAATTCACAACAAGTTATAAGACATTTATACTATGCGCATTTAGCTAACATTAAGCAAATGATAAACCATATTAGGGCTAATATTTACGTGCCAAAACTATACCATTTCAACAACAAGATTCCAAGATATAAGCCAAGTTAAATGGCCAAAACCACAACCAAAACACATGGCCACGTTGGCCATAATAACCTATACATGCCATTTTAACCAAAATTAAACATCCGAAAGTACCAAAAGAGCCGATGGATAGTGTGATATAGCTCCGACAAGCTTCCAATTGCAACGAGCTTCCGACTCACTATAAAACATGAAAAATAACATAGAGTAAGCATTTAAGCTTAGTAAGTTCGTATATTGTAGAATTTAACTTACCATTTAATCAAGTAATAGGTAAGTAACAAAGCATATCCCAACGCATTTTGGCCAAATGCCTAGGCACATATACACCAATCAATAATAGTCATGTAAATACATATATGAACCAATACTCATGGATGAGCTCAATAATTAATCAAGTTCCATAAACAAGTATCATCCATTTCATATTTCTATATCTCATGTAACATCATTTCCATGTATTTCATGTATATACCTATAATAGTTCGTATCGAACTCAAATCAATTCGTAACAAAACATTGCCCGCTCAACCGTTTAGAATACTGTTGGATACCCAGGATAGCTCACACATAATATGCTTGCTCATATAACTGTCATTCATTAATTTATGTACATGTATGCTCTTACAAGCTATGAATCGGTATGCTCATTTGAGCTGAAGATCGGTATGCTCTCATGAGCTATGAATCGGTATGCTCTCACGAGCTATAAATTGGTAACACTAATGACATATCATTTATGTCCTACGGATTTCTAAGGTTCAAATGAGGCTCGGTAATTGTCATACATCGTTGGATATACACTCAGTAATTATATATGATAAATCATAACATTTATATATTTCAATTAAAAACATATAAATGCATTTTAATTACACGAACTTACCTCGACAAGTATATGTAGATACGGAGGCGATTAATCTGACACTTTCTCTTTGCCCTGATCTAACTCCGTATGATGTCTAACTGCATCTATACAGATAAATTAATTCAATTTAACATATAATTCATTCAATTTAATCCTAAACGTATTTTTAGAAAAATTACCATTTTGCCCTTATACTTTTCAATTCTTTGTAATTTACTCCCTAGCTCCTAAAATGAAAATTCATGAATTCATGTTTAACCCATTATAGCCGAATTTTATATAGGTCCCTAGCAAACCCTGTATTTCATTTATTTAACAAATTTACCATGTATAATTTCTATTTTTCAATTTAATCCCTATTTAACAATTTCATCAAAAATCACTGAACAAAAGTTGTTTATCTATTAACAATTAACAATTTCCTTCCATAAATCATAAAAAATCAAACACATTCATTAATGGAAAAACTTTAATAGTTTAACAGTTTCACAAATTAGTCCCTGGGCTAGCTAGCTTAAGCTACAACGATCCCGGAAACATAGAAATTATGAAAAACGGGACAAAACACATACCTAATCAAGCATGCAAGATTGCCGAATGCCAAAACTCAAAAATGGCTTCCCAAGCTTTAATTTTCTCTTGAAAGTGATGAAAGAAACATGATAGCCTAATTTGTTTTATTTTAATTTAACTTTAATTACTTAATTACTAGTTAACCTTTAAAAACATTAAAATTTACACAATTTCCAAGCCATGTAAATCCACTAACACCATTAATGGTCTATTTACCATATAAGCACTTCCACTTAAATTTCTATAACTATTTAATACCTTTAGTGTAAGAGTATGCCTAAAGATCAATCACGAGATGGTTGTAATAACATACTTGGTTTATCATGTTTATTAATATAAGGCGTTGCCATTATTATTTCAGTTTCTTTTCTGTGTGCATAAATAAACTATTTTTTAATAATGTCCTGAGAATAATATGATTATTCTTAAAAGATCCTTAGTCAAGTATTATTGTTGGCTAGGACAATAATAATGCATTAAGACTAACATGTAGTTGATTGATGATAAAGAGTTGTCATTGATATGGAGTGTCAGAATCAATGCATGAATATATGTGTTAGAGAACAACATATTGGACTGACCCGCTATGAGTATGTTTCTTGGATTATTATGTAATTGTCACAACATTACTCATAATGATTAATATGTATATGATCCTCATACTTGAGATCATCTTTATCCCAACATCGTAAGTTGTATATTTTGATACAGTCAAACAAACACTGTAATTGGTTGTTCTATAAAGACTGATGTTGGTTATACCACAATCTATGTTGAGGGATATAGTTGATCAATATAGGATAAGTCCCCCTACATATTGGGAGTAATATCTCAGGCCACTTGATTGAGTGAGGCTAGAAATGCATGGCCATGCTCAAATAAGTTGATATGAGATGTCATATTATTTGTGTATCATAGTCTACTCAAGGTATCAAGAAACATGGGATGGACTATGCAAGTGTGACTATTCCATGACTTGTGTCCATTCCAAAGATATAGGACTTAAGGATTAATGCATGAAAGGTTAATCACAAAAGGTTATGTCGAACCATGATTTCTTGTAACTTAGGTAGCGTTGATGCATTGCTAGATGCCACTCATTGTTTGTAACATTAGAATCGTTCTAATATTACTGCTAACGTTACAAGAACCTATAGGGTCACACCCTATGGTTGAAATGAACAAGGTAAAACATAGTTGGTATATTGCTTGGTTGTCACAAGAATTAAATTGATTATAGAATTAATTTAATTGGGAAATCAAATTGTTGAACATACTATATGTACAAGGATGTTGTACACATAATCAGAACATAATTTTATTGATATATGAATTTAGTTCGTATATAAGTTTAAATAAATATAGTTTATCAAATCTTTATTATAATTAATGTAATTATAATTTTCTATTAAACATTATTATATTTATTTGAATGATAATTATTATGTTTGGATTAATTTTAATGAATTAAAATTGTTATAAATATATACCAATTAAGAGGAGTTATATATAGCAAGGGTAAAAACCCTAAAAAGGATATATAAAAACTAGCCCGAAAATATGAAATGTGGTCTAGCAGCCGTTTAGCAAAATATTCTCTAAAAATAGTGTTCTAAGATTTCTACCGTTCATTTTCAATCG
Organism: Gossypium arboreum; assembly: GCF_025698485.1. Lineage (NCBI taxonomy): Eukaryota > Viridiplantae > Streptophyta > Magnoliopsida > Malvales > Malvaceae > Gossypium > Gossypium arboreum. The sequence continues at coordinate 69,785,824 of NC_069079.1, read as the reverse complement.
GGTGGACTACGTAGAGGCCGACATCGGAAAAGGTTACGGCTTGGTTCGATAGTGGTTCAGCATTCCTGTTGCCTAGGCGTCGCTGTCTACTCAAATTGAAGTTTCGATAATTTCGAAACCTTTTTGTCACCCCGATTCATTCCTTACACATGGATCCTTGGTTTGGATCACCTATTTTTTTTTTAAATTTTTCGCTCTGCCTTGGAGGCACCGGTGTTCCAACATTTAGCTATTAGAACTCAACATTTGCACTTTACGTGATTTAGTCCTTTTTATCAAAATGAACATGTAAACGGTAAAATTTCTTAACAAAATTTTTATATGGTATTACTATCATGCTGTAGACAATGAAATAATAATAAAATAACTTTTTTAACTTCACATTTATGGTCTCAAAACCACTATTCCGATTTCACTAAAAAAAGGGTTGTTACAACTCTCCCCCTAAAGGGATTTTCGTCCTCAAAACTCTAACCAAAAAAGAGGTTCGGATATTGCTTTCTCATAGCTTCCTCGAGCTTCCAAGAGGCTTCTTTTATACTGTGTCATTGCAAGAGAACTTTTACTAAATCTATGTTCTTGTTTCTCAATTTTTTCACTTCTCGTGCTAGAATTCTAATCGGCTCCTCACTCTACGACATATCAGACTGAATCTCAACATTCGTCAGGGAGATAATGTGTGAAGCGTCAGATCGGTACCGCTGCAACATAGACATGTGAAATACATTATGAATCTTTTCTAGTTCTAACGGTAGAGCTAATCGATACAGAACAATTTTGATTCTTTCAATAATTTCATACGGCTCGATAAATCGGAAACTCAACTTTCCTTTGCGACTGAACCGAAGGACATTCTTTTAAGGCGATACTTTTAGAAACACTCTATCACCGAGTTGAAATTCAATATCTTCACATTTAAGATTCACTCATGATTTCTGACGATCTGAAGCTGCTTTCAAACTGTCTTGGTTCACTTTTACTTTTTCCTCAGTATCATGAATCAAATCAACCTCGTGTATCTTTCTTTCACTAAGCTCAGTCCAGTATAATAGAGTTTGGCATTTACATCAATATAGAGCCTCAAATGGTGCATCTTTATACTCAATTTAAAACTGTTGTTGTACGCAAATTCAACAAACGATAAATATTTTTCATAGTTTCCTTCAAACTCTAATACACAGCAACGAAGCATATCCTCAGGAATATGTATTACTGAAATAGAAAATCGGTCTGAGGATGAAATGCAATACTAAAATGCAACCGTGTACCTAAAACTTACTGTAATTTTCTCTAGAATTGTGATGTAAATTGCGGATTTCTATCTTGAATAATGGAGACTGGCACTCTGTGTAATCTGACAATTTTGAAACGTATAACTCAGCTAATCTGTCAAGGGAGAAGTCTGTACATACCAGAATAAAATGTGTAGACTTCGTCAAATTGTCAATGATAACCCAGATGCCATCTTTCTTTCTCAGTGGTAGTGTAACGCCCCAATTTTTGGGATTTTCGGGATTTCTGTAATTTTCAATGAATTTTAGAAATACTGTGTTTCGACTATCTAGTGTGGGTCTGAATATGTTGGTGGGCCATTAAAAGGCCCAAGAGTAAATTTAATTCGAGGCAATTCTTGAATTTTAATTTTTGGAGAGAGAGGGTTCTAGCGATATGGGCTTTTAAAATTGAGGTGGTAAAATAGGACACAAAAAGATTTGTGGTAAAGTGGTATGTGGCACCACCTAGGTGTTTGGGGAGTGACGTATGGATGATTAGGGGGAGCCAGAGTTCAAGTCACAAGGTAAGCGTGTTGTTACTTTTATTTTTGTGTGCATATACCGGGCATATGATAGAGCTTAAGTGGAAATTCGGCTAGGGCTTTAGAAAGGATGGGTCGTGGGTTTGAATGGCCATTAGGGTAAGCTTTATTTTCTTTTTGTTTTACCGAATTAGGGTTAGCCACCTAGAGCCTTCACTTTCATTCTATTCTCTTCTTAGTGTTGCAAAAAGCTGAAAAAACGCAAAGTTAGATCTCCTGAGTGCCGAATTCTTCCTTCTCTTCTCCTCTCTTCTTCTATTTTCTTTTTCTCCTTCTTTTTTTCTCTGGCCAAAACATTCCTACCATTCTACTCATCTCCTCTTTCATTCCCATTCTTTTCTAAACCTCTCTAGCCGATTGCCATAAAAGCCGAAATCCCGAAAGTTGTTTCTTGTGCCGATTTCTTCTAGACAAAATCCTCCTATTTTCTTCATCTCTTTTGGCCGATTTTCACATCCTCTAAACCTCAACCCCAATTGGCAATACCACTGCAAAAACCACCATACCAAATCATCTTCCTTTTCACAGTTCCAAAAGCTGAAAACACCATAGTTTTTAGAGATGTATAGCCGAATCTTTAGATCCCTAAGATTCGATTTCTGCTAGTGTTTAAGGGTTGGATCTGCATCAGATCTAAGTAGTAACTGAAGTGGAATCATTTTGGTTGAAAGAACCTAAGGTAGGTACTCAAATCTATTCTTTATTTCGGGTTTTAGAAAAGCCGAAATCCCTAAAGGCATAGGGAGGCTATTGATTGGAGCTTAAGGCTCTAAGGGTTGTAACAATTGATTTGTTTTGGTGTTAGTGTGATCCAGAGGCTGCTGATCGAAGGCTTAGACAAGTGGAACGACTAGATCTAGATCTAGTCTCTAGTTTTGGCAAAGGTAGGATCTCAAGGGCCATAGGTATTGATGGCCGATTATGGTAAGTAAGTTTATGATGGTTGCCATTGTATTTTGGATCTGATATGTCTAGTGACGAGTGTAGCAAAAGCCAAAAAGCCGAATTGCCGAAAAGCCAGCATTTTGTAAACTTGCGAGTGTGCGAGCACTCGTGAGATGGTTTGGTTGTTAATTTTGGTAATCACAAGCGGTATGAGTGCAGAGTGTGCAATTTCGTGCACTTTGGTATATTTGGGCTTAATAGGCCGAAATCGGGTTAATGGGCCATCGGGCCCAATTCGGTAAAAATGCTTGGTAAGTGTTTTTGTTAATGTGTTAATGGCTGTAATATGAGTGTAAACCCTAAAATTGTTAAATTTACTAAAATACCCCTAAGTATGAAAATTACCATTATACCCCTCGGTGCAAAATTACCATTATACCCGAGGGTTAATTTTGACTGAAATGCATGATATTCTGATTCCGTTTGTTGTATGCCATGACATGTATATCTGTTGCATGGGATATGGGTTATATTGATAAAGGAAGTGTTCTGGTGGCTCTGCCACAAATATCTGATCTGGTGGCTCTGCCACAAATATCTATTTCTGGCGGCTCTGCCACAAATATCTGATCTGGTGGCTCTGCCACAAATATCTATTTCTGGCGGCTCTGCCACAATATCTGTATCTGGCGACTCTGTCACAATATCTGTTCTGGCAGCCATGTTGTAAATTTTGTGACGTGCCGCGGATAGGTGGGTCGAGTAGTCTCCCCACATGGTATAAGGTTGGCACAGGGGTGTACATGGATGGATATGGGTTGGGTTTTGTACATACAAGATATATCTGTTCTGTTTCTGTTATGGGCCTATGGGCTTCATTCTGAATTCTGTATAGGGCTAAAGCCCAACTTAATCTGTTTCTGTGGTTTGAACTGATCTGGACTATGGTTGGGTTATTTTACATATTGAGTTTTCCAAAATCACCCTTTAATTTTATCTGTGCAGGTAACCCCCAACCATAGCGGACTTGGAGCTGAGAGGGTGTAACACCCCAAACCCGTGACCGTCACCGGATTTGACCACGAGGTGTTACCGGGCTTACTTTACTTATTCCTCTCTTGGAAAATTATTTTTTTTTTTTGTTTTCCTTTTTCTGTTCCAGGCAGGCTAGTTAACTGCGTCACTGCCACCTTAAAAATCATATCTTGAGTTCCAGAACTCGAAAACCAAATCCGTAAATTTTCCCCGAATTTAGACTCATATATAAATCCATGGATTTATTTCTAGAATTTTTGGTCTGGCCAATTGGTACAGTTTATTAGTTAAAGTCACCCCTGTTTCAGGGTTCGACTATACTGACCTTTGCGCATTACAACCTGGATATCATCTCGTACAGAGCTCTAATGCTCATACCGTTTGTTTCTAATGAAACTAGACTCAAAGGGGAATCTATGAATATAAGGCATAACTTCTAATTGTTTCTGGATAATTTATGGTAAATTTTCAAAGTCGAAACAGAGGATAGAGAAACTGTTCTGGCCCTGTCTCACGAAATCTTGAATATATCTCAAAATACAGCTCATATGGTCGTTTCGTTTCATCCATATGAAAATAGACCCATCAAGCTTCGAGTACATAATTTTCTTAGCAATTAATTCCACTTCTACTATTTTTGGTGATTTTTCGATCTCATATCACTACTGCTGTCTGCAACAGTTACGGCAGTAGACTATGCCAATTTCATGAATCTTTCCTTGGCCTTACTAATCATTCATCATACATGGCACAACTATGGCCACCTTATCAAAATTAAGGTTTCTAAGACCCGTGGCTATAGGTTCTAGCATCCCACTCAAACGACCACATAGGCCATTTTCACATGGCTTAAAGTTTACAACCCAAAATTCAACAAAACAAAATAGCCTATACATGCCAAACGTTCTCCTAGTTCAACTACGAAGACAATACCAAAAGATTTCCAGCCGGTGTGATGACTTCAACGACGGTTCCGAGCACACAAACGAGACGAATCCAAGGGACCTAAAATGGGTGACAAGAAAACACCGAGTGAGTTTATAACTCAGAAGTCATAAGCATTCCACGACCATCCATTACTAAAATTATCATAAAATGAAATAATGAAACAAGGCCAAGTGTTCCACCATACCGAACTATACCATAGTTCCTTAGACCTTCGGATCAATCTCATACCAAGTCATACATTTATATTTCATATACCATTTAATAGGATATTTGAAGCAATTTCCATACATCATTTTATTTCCGCAACAATCATGCAATTGAAATCATCACATAGATTTAAAACTTACCAACTCAACCCCGAGCATGAACATAGCATCTATTAGCCATGAACTCAATGTGCTTACTCTTTCCGCTGTCCAAACTCAACTCGATAAAATCACACCTCCATATAAATATTCAATCGATAGAACATACATATTAAATTCGCACACGTAGTGCTTAATAAACGATCTCGCACACTTAGTGCCATGCGATTTAAGCTCGCACACATAGTGCCATATAATTTAAGTTTGCACACTTAGTGCCATATAATTTAAGTTCGCACACTTAGTGCCATATAATTTAAGTTCGCACACTTAGTGCCATATAATTTAAGTTCTCACACTTAGTGCCATACCTTCCAAGCCCGCACACTTAGTGCCAATCTTGTCACCGTGCCCATTTATTGCCCGCACACTTAGTGCCGAGACCAAACGCTCTACGCAAGTTACTACTTTTATACATTCAGCAATGTCATCATTCCATACACACACATTTTATATACACACCATCTCATTAAACACAATTTGCATGGATATTATGACCATTTAAATCAATACCGAATACATGCTTAATGACTTACCTCGGATGTTGTCGAACGTCTTCAACGGCTATTCAATTACTTTTTCTTTCCCCTTGTCCAACTTTGACCCTTTAAGCTCTTGAGCTAAATCAAACAAATTTACTTCTCAATCAAACACACACATACGGCAACCATATACATTTCAGAAACCAATTCATTCGTATCATTTGTCCATACACTAGCTTTTAACACATTCGCCACTAGGGCAACCTATTTAACTTTTAAGATTCATTTCTAATTTTAGTTAAACAATGCCGAATGCCATTAACTACTAATGCCACACACACATATGCATAAAATTAACCCATACATGACCTATAGCTCATTCGGTCATTCATCTTTCAAGCCTATCAAAGCTTCATATCACACTTCCTTGGCGAATACACATATAAGCACAATTTAGCATTTTATTTATTTCATGATACATTCGCCTTGGCATAATTTCATTAAAAGTCCCTATTAGCCACTTCACCCTTCAATTATATCATCTACTTAACATTTCATACTTATCATGATAGCCGAATATTGTTTAATCAAGTTCAACATCCTCATATACTGCATTAGCATCCAAACAACCTATTTGAACATTTAACTAATTCAAGCTTCACCCATCCACACTTATTCATTTAACATAAAGAAAATAAATCAACCCCCTTCACTATCAACCATGGCCGAATGCTTCATGGGTTTAAGGTAGATTCAAGAAAGGAACTCATAATTATTAAGATGTAAGCAACTACCTTTGTTCATCTAGATTTAGTATGAAACAACAACTATCACCCTTATCAATCACCATAGCCGAAAACCTTACTCATTCCAATATCAAAATTTCCACATGGGCTACAAAAATAGCTTGATATCTCACCCAAGATCAACTAAAATTTCAAGAACTAGTCTAGACTACTTACCTCATTATCACCCTAGGATGCCGAATACTCCCCCCCTTCATCCACTTTTCATTTCGGTCAAGAAGAAACAACGGAATGAAGCTTTGTTTCTATCACCCCCTTTTTTTTTCTTTTCTATTTCTTTTATTATTTCCTTTCTTTTACATAAAATAATGACCACTTCATGGAAATTTACCACATATTGTAATATATGCTCCATCATGGCCGGCCACTATGCATAAGAAAAGGAGTATTTGACATGCAAAACCATTATTTTCACGACATGCTTTAATAGGTCCTTATAGATTAACCTATCACATTTCTACAATGTTTCATATAAGTCCATTTTAATAAATTCACATAGAAATGATCAAATTAATACATGAAACTTTCATACATGCATTTACTAACATCATAAACATAGAATATAACAATTAATTATTTATAAGACTCGGTTTCGTGGTCCCGAAACCACTTTCCGACTAGGGTCAATTTAGGGCTGTCACAGAGGGATTCGAAGTGGCCACATGTTTTGCAAGCTCAATTTCCTTCTTATGACTGGATTAGTTTCATTTACTTTAATTGCTTTGGGTTTTAAGTTGTAATGAGGTCGATTTAATTATTTTTAATTGCTTTAGTATTATTATTAGCTTAGGCATGATATGGATTTAAATGTTTGAAATTGAATAGCTCTAGGGCGCTTTTTTAAAAGAGATTACCTGATTTCAAAATATCGTGAAACAAGACAAAGCTTCCGGAATGAAAACGTTTTCAAAAATTAATAAGTGTTTTCAAAGGCTTAAAATGAAATGGCTTTTCTTGAACAATCATTCAGTTAAAGTGTGGCAATGGTTGTGTGCATGTCTAGGAGTGGATCCGTGGAGAGCTTGGTACTTAAGCAGACTAATAGAGTCACCTCCTCTTTTTTCCGGCATCCTACCTGGTGCACAGCTTCCATTCACTTTAATCTATAACGAAAATACCCTTAAATCACTAAGAAAGATTTTAGATAAGACATGACCTATATAGTAACGCTTCAATGTGACACACCGAATTCGGCCGTAACGTCTGGGTCGAGTTTGGGGTGTTCCAGGTATTGGTAAACCAGATACAAAATCAATAGTAACTCAATCCCATTTCCACTCCATTATCATCATTGGCTATAAAAATCCAGAAGGTACCTAATGTTTAGCTTTAACTTGCTAACATACTAAACATCTCGATACAAAGTCAGAAATCTCAAGTTTCATTCCCGACCATCAGTACATCTGTTTCAAGTCATTGTACATCTTATTACTTCCCAAGTGAATAGACAAGCTACCATTATGAGCTTCGCGTAAGATTTTTTGAATGAGTTTTGAATTCTTCGGTACACAAATTCTACCTCTGAACAATAAGCAACCATCAAATCCTATCTAAAATTCTAAATCAAAAGTCGATTCACACTGTGCCCTTTTAGCTAACAAATCGTTATCACATTTCTGAGCTTCACAGATCTTCTATAAAAACATCGGTCTAGCTTTCAACTTGGCTAAGATCGAACCATCATCAGACAATGTCAGTCTTGTATTCATTGCTCATAGGACAAATAAATATTTTCTACTCAGAGCATCAGCAACTACATTTTCTTTTCCTGGATGATAATCAATAATCAACTCATAATCTTTTAATAGTTTGAGCCATCTACACGGCCTCAAATTCAAATCTTTCTATGACATTAGATACTTCAAACTTTTATGATCGATAAATATATGACATTTTTTGCTGAACAAATGGTGCCGCTAAATTTTCAACTCAAACATGATAGCTACCAACTCTAGGTCATGCGTTGGGTAATTCTTTTCAAGCGGCTTTAACTATCTGGAAGCATAAGCTATTACTTTGCCTTTCTACTTCAAAACATAGCCTAAACTATTTAAAGATGCATCACTGAAAATCACAAATTCTTTACCTTCCTCATGCTAAACCAAAACTGGTTGTAATAGTCCAATTTTGACCCTAGTAGGAATAGTGGTTTCGGCACCACATATCTAAGTCAAAAAATATTTAAATATTATTTCCGTGTTTATGATATGTGAATGAGCATGTGTGGAAGTCTCATATGAAAATTTGAATGTTTGTGTGCTTAATTTTGAAAAAGGACCTAATCGCGTAAAATGTAAAAGTTGCCTGTTAATTATTAAAGTGCCTATTTAATTTGTCTTATTAAAGGAAAGGTCCTTATGATTTAATAAGACCATTGAACATATAAGTGGACATTAATGGCCTTAATCAATATGAATTATATGTTTATTAATAAAGGTTAATATGGTAATTTAGTATATTATGTTAATTAAAATGAAACAAAAACATAAAATTTGGCCATTTCATGTTCATCTTGCTGAAATTATAAAGAAAATAAAAGAGAAAAAGCTTCCTAGGGTTTGGCTAAGGAAATCTTTGATTAAGGTATGTATTTTGATCGGTTTTTAATAATTTCTACGTTTTTGTGATCATTACTTCGTATACTATCAAGCCCATGCCTCTATTTTTGTTTTTAATGATGATTTTGAAATGTTCGATGGATGAATTCATGAGATTTATGTTGTTAATTGATGAGATATGAAAGTTTGATGTTAGGTTTATATGTTTTGTATTTAGATTTTTGATGATTGAGTAAAATGGGCTAAATTGTGAAATTTGCAAATTGAGGGACAAAAATGTGAAATAAATGAACTACATGGACTTTTATGAACCTTATAGAAATTCAGCTAAGCTTGTGCACAAGCAAATTATGTGTATTTTGTGATTTTGTGAATTAGGGACTAAAGTGTCAAAATGTGAAAATGTTTAGGCTAGTTTGCAAAATGCCCTGAATGTGTGTTTGTGGATAGTTTTGAATGAATTTTTGATTGAATTAGTTAATTTTGAATTTATATAGATCGAGAATTAAAGAATACGGAGTTAGATCGGGGAAAGTCGAAAGTTGTCGAGTAACCGATTTCATTCATTCGAATCCTTACGAGGTAAGTAGATATACAAATAAGCTTGTTTAAATTGAGTTATTATTTAATTGATATTGAATTGTGATGAATGAATGTCTGAGCTAAATATATGCTATTCAGGAAAGTATCGACAAAGTTCCGACGTATGAAAATCCCCGTACGAACCTTAGGAATAGTTAGGATACATATGTCATGACATAGGATTCCATTATTTGATTTTGTGTAAAACCATGTCTGGGACATTGGCATCGACTTTTGTTTTACGTGTAAGACCATGTTTAGGACATCAGCATCGTATCTGATTTTGTATAAGACCCTGTCTGGGACAGTGGCATCGATGTTTGATTACATGTAAGACCACGTCTGGGACAGCATTATATATGTTCTTTGAGCTATCCGCGTATCCTTATGTTTCTGAACGGTTCAAATGGGCATTTCGAGAAAATGAATAATTTTGTGAAATCATATTGGATTCAGGTATGTTTACTTTGTATAGCTTATTTGAGAATGAAAGGTAAGTATTTGAATATGAGATTTGTGTAAGCATTGGTATAAAAAGTATAAATGATTTGATGATACTTATTTGCTTTGAATGATATGTTTATTTGTATATGGATTACTAAGATTTTGAAAGCTTACTTTGTGTGTGTTTGCATTGTTTTATAGATATCGAAGCTACTGTGAGCTCGGGGATCGTCGAGAATTGTCACCACACTATCGAACCTTATTTTGGTACTTTGAAAATGTATATATTAAAGTATGGCATGTATAGGCTAGAAGTTGTGGAATTATGTTTTGCATTGTACATATTTAGCCATATGATATGGTTAGTTTGTGTTCATGTTTTGATTTTGGTGTATGAAATGTGATGCAAAATGATCTATTTGATGTGTTCATGAAAGGTTAAGAGAAATGGTATAGATATTGGCTGAAATGGTTGTGCATATATATATTTGGTTTGGTATTTCTACGTTGACCCAAATTGGGGTGGCAAATTGGCTATTCAAATGGCCTATTTTTGTCCACACGGGTAGAGACACGGGCATGTGTCTCAGCCATGTGGCTCAAGTCAAACTAGACCACAGCCAAGGCACACAGGCCTGTCTTGTGGCCGTGTGAGCAAGTCAATATGTATGCCCTGTTTTGACACAGCCTAGACACACGGGTGTGTCTAATGCTATGTGAGGTACATGGCATATTCACACGGGTGTGTGACCTGTACTTGTTTGAAAAATGTTTAAGTTTTGGAAAGATTTTGTATGTGTTCGGTTTAGTCCCGACCCTTTTCTACTGTATGTTTATGGTATCGATGACCTATATAAGGGACTTTATATTGATGTTTAATGTCTAATACTTTGAATCTTATGAAATGTATGTCATTTGTTCCGTTTTTTCCAGTAATGCCACCCTAGTCCTGTGACGGATACTGGTTAGGGGTGTTGCACTGCTGCTTCGTTCAATAGTGTTTTCAACTGATTGAAACTTTGTTGACATTTACTGGACCATTCAAATTTCACATCTTTCTATAAAAATAGTGCATTGGTGTAGCTCTCATCAAGAACCCTTTCACAAATCTTCGGAAATAACCAGCTAATCCCAAAAAACTTCTGACTTCAAAAATGTTTCTCAGTGGTTTCCAATCAAGAGCTGCTAGAATTTTGTTCGAGTCAACTCTGATTCCTTCAGCTGATACTATATGTCCTAAAAAACTGACTTCTCAGAGCCAAAATCACATTTTGTAAATTTAGCAAACAATTGTTTATCTCACAAAGTTTGCAAAACAATTCTGAAGTGTTCAGCATGCTCAAACTCATCTCGGGAATATATCAAAATTTCATCAATAAATACCACAAAAAATCTATCTAAATATAATCTGAAGATTCTGTTCATCAAATCCATAAATATTGCAGGTTCATTAGTTAAACCAAATGGCATCACAACAAATTCATAGTGTCCGTACCTAGTTCTAAATGCAGTTTTTGGCACATTCGAATCCTACACTCATAGCTGATAATAACTAGAACAAAGATCAATCTTCGAGAATACTATAGCACCCTTCAACTGATCAAATAGATTGTCAATACGAGGCAATGGATTTTTTTCTTGATTGTAACTTTGTTGAGCTAACGGTAGTCTATAGACAATCTCATTGATTTGTCATTTTTCTTAATAAATAAAACTGGTGCACCCCAAGGTGAAAAACTGGGTTGAGCAAAACTGGTATCTGTCAACTCTTGTAACTGTGCTTTCAACTCTTTCAACTCAGTATGAGCCATTCTGTAAGGTGCTATCGATGTCGATGATGTCCCCAGTACAAGTTCAATAGCAAAATCAACCTCTTTGATCTGCGGTAATCTAGTTAACTACTCTAGAAATACATCAGGATACTTACAAACCACTCGTACTGACTCAAGCTCCAATTCTGACAATTTAGAATCCAACACATAAGCAAGATACGGATAGCAACCTTTTCTCACATATTTTTGTGTTGACATACATGATATAACCATAGGCAACCCACTCAAACTATCTGATTCAATATGAAGCGTCTCACCTTTTTGACATTTCAATACAATAAGCTTTCATCTATAGTTCACAACAACATCGTGTAGAGTTAGTCAATCCATGCCCAAAATTACGTCAAATTCATCAAACGATAATACCATTAAATCACTCAAAAAACTGTAACCCTGAGTCATCAAAGGATAATTCTTGCAGACTTTATCAACTAGCACATATTGACCTAGGGGGTTCGATACTTCAACCACGAGTTCAATGGACTCAATAGGTAAATTCTTACTAGTTACTAAATTTTTGCAAACATATGAATGAATGGATCTTGGATCAATCAAAGCAGTAATATCAGTATAAAAAATTGAGAAAGTACATGTAATAGCATCTGACACAGAAGCATCCCCTCGTGCGCGAATAACATAAGCCCTAGCTGGTGCTCGTGCCTCGGAGCTTACAGCAGAATCTTTAGTAACACAATGGCTACCACTCACATTTTTAGGATTACGAGTTGGCCTACCTCTTGCAGAAGTATTGCTCGGCCTCGTGGTTTGAGCTTTCTCTTTCTCAGATTTCTTTAGACAATATCTAATATAGTGGTCTAAGGAACCACACCTGAAATACACTTTGTTCTTTAATCGACACTCTCCATAATGTGGTTTCTTACAGTGTTTGCACTCGAGCCAAACATCTCTAACACTACCCACACTTGCTACAGATGTAGCTTGCGATTTTGGACTGGAATGTCAGGTACCTCTGTCTCTACTGGAATAACCTACAAAAGCTTTATAACGGTTGTGATGTTCTTTTGATTTCTTTTATGCTGACTAATATGACTTCCTAGTCGATCTCTTTCTCGAGTCTCTAGCTTCAAAATTAGCACGTCTTTTCTCTTTACTTAGTTCCTCGACCTTATGTGCTTTGTCAACCAGTACAACGAATTCTTTCAACTAAAGTATTCCTACTAGTAGCTTTATGTCTTCATTTGACCCTCCTTTGAATCTTTTACACATAGCGATCTCAGTCGAAATACACTCCCAGACATATTTGCTCAATCTGACAAATTCCCGTTCATACTCTGATAGAAATGTGGCCCTGTTTGGCTCTAGAAATTCCTTACGCTTCTGATCTAGAAACCTCTGACAAATATATTTCTTTCAGAACTTGGTTTGGAAGAATTCACAGGTGATTCTCTCTCTTGGCACAATAAAAATTAACGTGATCCACCACTGGTAATGCGAACCTTTGAATAATGACACTACACACTTAACACATTCAACCAGTGAACACGATAACTCATCAAAAACCTTGATTGTATTCTCTAACTAGAATTTAGCTCTCTTGGGATCATCCTCAACTATAGCTTAGAATTCTTTAGCGCCGTACTTACATATCTTATTGGCAGGCGGCTTACTAACGCGGATTGGTTCCATACCTTGAGGAATAGTGGGAACCGATTGGGGAGCAGGAGGGGGTTGAGATTGTTGAACAACTGGATTCATTCGTACAAACTCGATAAACCATTCATTCATCATATAGAAGAAGGCTTCTTTAGCCTCTCCTTCTCGGCCCTCAGATACGAGCCTTGTACTGTTCGATGCTACTCTAAGAATGGAGGCTTGAGCATTACTCTCTACTTCATCGGAGCCAGCTCGGTTGGACGTCGTTGCTATATGAAAACATGTTTCAAACAGTTAGGAGATATCACACTATCATTGATTATATAATGTGGCATGTATAGCTAGACTCGTACACGCTATGTTCAATCCGAGAACCGACTAAACCGTATCTTTGATACGAACAAATTTAACACCCCTAACCCATATCCGTCGCCGAAACATGGTCACGAAGCATTACCAGAGTTTACAAAACAACTAGATAGAATTTTCAAACATTTTGAAACATATCATTGAACATATTAAAACCAATTCAAAACATACAAATTGTCCCTTATACGAGCCCTCAATGCCCAAAATATGTATTAGAAATAAGTCGGGACTAAATCAGAAACTTAGAGAATTTTTCATAAAACGTTGAAAATTTTAACACTATAGGGGTCACACAGCTGTGTGGCCAAGCTGTGTAGGCATTCAAAATAAGGACACACGGTCGTGTCCCAACCCATATCTGTGCCTTTGTAACTTACTGACTTGGGCCACACGACCAAGCCACACGCCTGTGTGCTAGGCCGTGTACCCTTCGAAGTAAACCCACATGCCTGTGTGCCAAGCCGTGTGCTAGGCCGTGTTACAGCCTGACTTGCAACCCTATGAAAGTTATAGGGGACACACGGCCGTGTCACCTGGTTATGTGTCACACACAGCTAAGACACATGCCTTTGTCTCTGCCCGTGTGGACGAAAATAGGCCATCTTACAAGCCATTTTTCTCACCCAATTTGACATGTACCTACAATCACAAATACATGTATACACAAGCCATGATCACATACACAAGCCATGCATATTCTAGCCTTATATAAATGGTATGATCACATACAACCACTATGCCCTTAGGCACCTTAAATGACAATATATAAACATATATAAATATGTATTCAATATGGCTAATTAATCAACTAATTTATAGGCATGTTTACCTTAATACATAATATATAGTTATCTTACCAAAACATACCAAATGGTACCAATTAAACCACTCAATCATTAAACTCAAAAATACATATATGTCTTCCACAATAAAGTACCAATTCACAACAAGTTATAAGACATATATAATATGCACATTTAGCTAAAATTAAGTAAATCATCAACCATATTAAGGCTAATATTTACATGCCAAAACTATACCATTTCAACAACAAGATGCCAAGACATAAGCCAAGTTAAATGGCCAAAACCACAACCAAAACACATGGCCACATTAGCCATAATAACCTATACATGTCATTATAACCAAAATTAACCATTCGAAAGTACCAAAAGAGTCGATGGATAGTGTGATATAGCTCTGACAAGCTTCCAACCCAAATGAGCATCTGACTCACTATAAAACATGAAAAATAACATAGAGTAAGCATTTAAGCTTAGTAAGTTCATATAACTTATAATTTAACTTACCATTTAATCAAGTAATAGGTAAGTAACAAAGCATATCCCAACACATTTTAGCCAGATGCCTAAGTAAATATACATCAATCAATATTAGTCATGTAAATACATATATGAACCAATACTCATGGATGAGCTCAACAATTAATCAAGTTCCATAAACAAGTATCATACTTTTCATATGTCTATATCTCATGTAACATCATTTTCATGTATTTCATGTATATACCTGTAATTGTAACTATCTATTTTTCAGTGGTTTCGGGGCCACCAAATCCGATGAGTAAGTTTGTAAATATTATTATTTAATATACAAGTCAAATGTGGTTTTAAAAAGGTTTTTGATACAGTGATTTATGTTATATTGATGATTAATTAAGTTCAAGTAGTAAGACCCTAAGGTCAAATGGTTTTAGAAAATGAGGTATCAAGACCTCATTTCTATAAACCAAGTTATAAATATTTTTATAAATATTCATGAAGTGTCATTAAAGTGGTATTAAAGTTTCGTTGAAAAATTTTAATGTTTTAATAGTTAATTAAGCAAAAGGACTAAATCATAAAAGTTGAAAAAAGTCAATCGCTATTAGTTTAAAGTTGTTAATTGATTAAAGAATCATAATTGGATGGCCTTAATGGGTAAATTACCCATTCTTAAGATGGTGGATGGTTTAATTTTTAATTTCTTTTAATTTTATAAGTTTAATAAGTTTTATAAGTCATTTTATTATTAAAATAAAGAATAAAGGTTAAAAATATAATAATAATAAGAAAACATAGAGTTTTCTTCTTCATTTGGCTTGTTCACCACCGAAATACACCATTTTTTATGCTTCAAGGTTCGGCTATGGCTATACCTTTGCATGGTAACCCATTTTTCATCCATTTCTTTTAATTTTTATGTTTTTGAGATCATTGCAACTAGGTCCAGCTAACCCATACCTTTGATTTTGAAACTGTTAAAGATTTTGAATGTTTCCATTGATGAACATTTTGATTTTAGATGTTTAATGATGAATTTGAGATATTTTTTGTTATTTAAAAGTATTTTATTAAGTGATTTTTTATGAATTTTTCGATTAAGGACTAAATTGTGAAAATAGTAAAAGTTCAAAGTGATGTGTTGTTGCAAATATGGGTTGATGTAGGTGCCATGAATATTCGGCTATTATAAATTGGCATTAAAAATGGTTAATTTGCATGTTTTGGGATTAGAGACTAAATTGAATAAAAGTAAGACTTTAAGGGCAATTTTGTATAAATGTCAAAATGATTAAATTGCATAAAATACATTTTTTTACTGTCTAAATTAATAGATTGAATGAAATTATTAATTTAGATGAAGATCGAGTGGAAAATCGAGGAGAATGGAAAATTACCAAAATGCCTCTTTGCTTTGGCATTTCCGCAATTTAGCCAGGTAAGTTCGTACGAACTGAATTCTGTATAATATTGATTAAATTGAATGTTAGTATGTTATTCTATTATGATTGAATCATTATATACATGTTATTATGCAATTTATCTTGTCAAAAAATGATGAAAATTCAACGACGTACGACGATTATCGAGCCTTGTTTGAACCTTAGGAATATATAGGATACAAATGACATGTCATTAGGGTTACGATGTTTCGGGTGCTAGTCTTGAATGTCCTACCTATGGCTGAGTTTCGACATTAGTTGAGGATACTCGATAGTTTGTCTAAGCACCACCGTATAGCTACGTTCCAACTGATAGCTTGTGTGGGCAGACCTAGGTTACCATGTTTCAGGTGTTGGTCTTTAAGGTCCTACAGATGGCTGAGGTCCGAAATTAGTTGCAGATACTATGTAACACTCCTCACCCATATTCAACGCCAAAATAGGGTTACGGAGCATTACCAAACTTATATAACAATTAAACATTCATTTCATATACATTTTCATATTTCATGAAATTATCATTCAAACTCTATCACATTATCCCTAATACGAGCCTACGAGGCCCTAAACATGCTTTAGAAGTGGTTCGGGACTAAACTGATAGCTCAAGAAATTTTTAAAACACTTACAATTTTTTTCCAAATTACAGGGGACACACGCCCGTGTGACCCAGCCGTGTGTCTCACATGGCCAAAGACATGCCCGTGTCACATGCAATGTGGACATTCAAAATGGAAGCACATGGCCGTGTCTGAGCCTGTGTCTGACCCCGTGTAACTCTCTAACTTGGCGTCACAGGCCAACACACATGCCTGTGTGGCTAGCTCGTGTGTCAGGCCGTGTGCTAAGCCGTGCCAAACCTATAGGGTATACTGACTTATGCCACACGGCCAAGACACACACCCACATGCTGGGCCATGTGGAGTATACTGACTTGATTTCTAATTCAACACCAGGGGACACACGGCCGTGTAACATAACCATGTGTCACACATGGCTGAGACACACGGCCGTGTCTTTGCTCGTGTAGACAAAAATAGGCTATTTACCAAGCCATTTTGCCATCCAAATTGGTATACACCTACATCAAACCAATTGGCACCAAAACTAGACAATAAAAAGGCATTCAATCAACCTCATTCAGGCATCATTTATACCATTTCAATACCAAAAAATACCAAACATATCAATACCACAATATGCTATTCAATTTATACCAAAATCTCATAATCTCAAATCAACAATACAACCACTTTCAACCATGCATCATTTATCCCAACCTCACAAACATACCAAATTCAATTCATAACCATTTGGTACCCCTAATTACCAAATATTAGCAAGCATTACATAACCATCATTAAAAACATAACCAAAAGAATATGCACATATGAAAAACAACCAAACCAATCAAATGAAGCCAACTCTCATAACTATATACAAAACCAAAACATTAATATTTAGAAGCCATTTCAAATGACCAATTTATTTCCAAACTCTATATCAAAATGACTATAACTCCTATACACGCCATATACTGAAAACACTTAAGTGCAAAAGTACCTGACAATCTCGAATCCGAGCTAGATTTGATTTCACTATATAACATGGAAAATTAAACGATGTAAGCTATAAAACTTAGCAAGCTCGTATGAAAATAATTGTAACACCCCTTACCCGTGTCTGACACCGGGACAAGATATGAGGCATTACCGAACTTAAATACAAGCAAACATACAAAATCGAGCAATAAAATTTTGTTCAAATTAAATTCATTCATACATATGCAAATTGTCCCTTATATGGACCTACGAGGCCCAAAACATACATCAGGAGTAGTTAGAGACTAATCCAAGAACTTTAGAAAACTTTGGCAAAACTTAGAAAAAATTTCATGAAACAGGGTCACACGCCCATGTGGGTAAGTCGTGTGGTCACATGCACCCGTGTGGCTTGGGACACGCCCATATCCTCAGCCCGTGTAACTCTCTATTTATGACATCATCAACATAATTAGGGTCACACGGCCAAGTCAAACGCCCGTGTGCTTAGGCCGTTGGTGAATTAAATTCCAAAAATTAAGTGCAGACTTCACACGGCTTGGGTACACGCCCATGTCCTAGGGCCGTGTCTGTAACACCCCAAACCCGGCCTGGACGTTATGACCGGATCTGATGCGCCACATTGATGCGTTCAAAACATTCCGTATTACTTAGTTTGGAAAAGCTGAGTTGGTGTTGTAAAAGACACTTTTAAAGGTAGGTTAAAGTGAATAGAAGTCATGCACCGGTAGGAAACCAGAAAAAGAGGAGGTGAGTCCGCTTGACCGCTAAGTACCAAGCTCTCTTCGGATCCAATCCTAGACATGCACACCGCCATTGCCACACTCTAACATCTTGTATAATTTTGAGAAAACCGTTTGATTATGACCATCTTAAGAAAATGATTAAGGTTGCAAATCGTTTGCTTAAAATATTTATTTTTCTTGGAAAACATTTATTTTGCGGAAACTTTGCGCGTCATCGTGATCTTTTTAAAAACAAGTAGATTTTATAAAACGAACCCTAGTGCTAGCCAGTTTAATAATCCCCAAAATATAAGTAATTAAAAAGAGCGACCTTATTACAACTTTAAGCATAATAAAAATAATCCAAAATAAATGCTAAACTTATTTAAAATTGGCAATCCATCTTCATGGCCACTCTGAATCCCGCCCAGCTCCAAGTCCACCAACTAGGGCTCACCTGCAAGGAGGGAAGAGGAAGGCGTGAGTTTGGAAAACTCAAGGTATAGAAACCCATCCAAAGCCCAATTCACTCGAGCCCATTGGGCCTAAGCCCTATTCAGATATAAGACACAGAGGTCAAGCCCTTTTAGAATACAAGAGCAAGGCCTTAGCCCTTTTACATAACAAAGTGGCCCATAGGCCCGCTTCAAGAATATGAGTATCAACAGAAATAATGAATGCAAGCCAACTGGGAGACTACTCAACCCACCAACCGCTACACCGCCTGCACCAGCCCTACACACCATGTGGGAATATCTCAACCCACCCACCCTACACACCACAGCTTGAGAACGCCGCTCAAATTCAATCGATTGAGGCAAAGCCTCCAAGACGTGGATGAACCACTTTCAAGATTTCCTCCATTAATACCCCAACCCCATGCAACAGATATTAATAAAAGCATATCATGTAAAATACAACATTGATCAATCATGCGTTCACCAATTTAAAACCCTAGGGGTATATCGGTAATTTTGCTCTTTAGGGTAATTTGGTAATTTTGCTCTTTAGGGTAGTTTCGGTAATTTTGCTCTTTAGGGGTAATTTTGTGATCTACGCCATCGCACAAGCTAATTCAGTAATTTTTATCGGTTTTATGCAATTTGATTCCACCATCTACCTAATGAAGCTAATTTGCCCATCTCTTACCCATATTGGTCCGTAAGCCCATTGGGCCCGCTTTTGGCCCATCAAGCCCTTTTCCAAATACGCTAAAGCATCACGCGAACGTGCTTACCACCTTGCGGTGCCAGATTTAACAATTCCTCTATGACTTGAGAGCATTCACATACTTACATGACCATGAAATGCCGAATTTGACATTTCGCTTTTGCCGAATTGAACTAAGAAAGGGTGTTCGACACACCGATTCATGACGATCGCTTCGATGTGACAGCCCAAAATAGACCCTAGCCGAATGTGGTTTCGGGACCACTAAACCGAGTCATAAAAATAATTAATTGTTATATTCTATGCTTACTATGTGTGTGCATGCATATGTGGAAATTTCATTCTCTAATTTTACCCATTTGTATGAGAAAGTATTAAATAGGGATCAAAGTGAAACATGGTGAAATATGATAGGCTAATTTTAAATGGCTTGTTAGTACATGTTAACAAAAGGTGGAGTTGCATGTCAAATAATCCCTTCCTAAGGAGGAGTGGCCGGCCATGACAAGGTTATGGGCAAGGGAACATGTTCCCAACATGTTTTACTAATGGATGATGTTAGAAATAATAAACAACTAAGCATGGGTGAGAAAAGAAAAAAATGTGTGTGAGGGAGTAGCATCCCCCATTGCCGTGCAACCAAGAAGAGAAAACAAAAATTTGTTCATGCTTGCTCTCTCCTTTTTGCCGAAAATACTAAGAGGAAGAAGGGATTTTGCTTCATTTCCTTTGTTTAGAAGAGATCTAGAAGGAGATTTGGCTAAGTTTGCATCAAGATTAAGGTATGTATGAGGTTGTGTTGGGAGTTTCATGTATGGTTTGGTTGCTAATTTGATGTGCATGTTAGCCATGGCTCAAATCCTTGTTATGCCATGGAAATGGTATTTGGCCAAAGTTGTTATGGTGATAAAGCCATTGCATGCTAAGTGTGAAGCTTGATGATGATGCATGCAATGATGGATTGTCTACTCTTGAGTAAGATTTTGAGTTTTCTTTTGTGTTTAACCATGATTGAAGTTGAATGGAGCATGATTGTCATATTCGCCATAATGCATTCATGAGCATGGTTCATGCTTCTTGCATGTTAGTTAAAATTTGTATTTTTGGATGGCTATGGACACCTTGAAATTCGCCATGCTCATATTGTATATATATGTTTGCACATGATGTTTTGGCTATGAAGTAAGTGATGAATATATTGGTTTAAAGAAGAAGATGTGGAAGAATGCTTGTGAAATTGGAAGCACAATTGCCTAGCACACATATAAGTGCTTGATGCTATATTATAAGTTTTGGGCCACATTGTGCAAAGCATTAACTAGTAAAATGCATGCTGTTTTGTGAGGTATTATGCAAAATTGACCTCAACATGTACATGAATATTCGCCTTGGGTAGCCTATTGAAGGCCTTAGCTTTTCCTTGATGCTCAAATAAATTGTATTGAATTGCTTGATGTAGTATAAAATGTGCATGACCATTGTGTATTCAAGCTAAAGAGTGGCCATATGACCATTTAAACTCCTTGTCATATTCGCCATAAGCAAGCACAATGAGGTTTTAATAAATTGAATTTGTTTGAATTAGCTCAAGAGCTAAGAGGGCCACAATTGGACAAGGGAAGGAAAAGGTGATCGAATAGCCGAAAAAGCCGCTCGACAACATCCGAGGTAAGTCCTCAAGAAGTGACCCTACTTGAATTATGTGAAATAAAGTATGGATGTGTATTGATTATTGATTATGTATGTATGAGCATTTGAATTCTACCCGGCTAAGTCCCGAAGGCGAATATGCTTGTGATTATATTTATGCTTTTGAGCCTTAGTAATGAAAATGAAATATGTATGTCCAATGATTATTGATGTATGTGTACATGAGAAATTGAATGATATCCGGGCTAAGCCCCAAGACAATTATGCTGGAAATTATATCCGGTTAAGACCTGAAGGCAATTGTGCTAGTGGCTATATCCGGCTAAGACCAAGGCATTCGTGCGAAGTTATTCTATCCGGCTAAGACCAAGGCATTTGTGCACGTGATTATATCCGGTTATATTCAAGAATCTTGGGCTGGAGGTGAGTGTTGGTTGCTGTAATGAATTCAATTAGTACACTCGAAAAGCCCAAAGGATAAGGTACGTTATATGTGCATTGAAAGTCGACATGTTTGAGCAACATTCGCTCAATCGACTAATAAATTTCAGTTATTGAATTGATTGATACTTTGTGAAAGTATATAATGATGAAGTGTGAAGTAAGAATGTGTATTAATGAAATGATGCATTTGGCTATGTGAATGTATTGCTGTAATTAGAGCTGATTATATTCCTTGAGACTTACTAAGCATAAAAAAAATGCTTACCCTGCTACTTTGGCTCTCTGTTTTATAGATTTCGCCGATAGCAATCGGATTCGGGATCAATAAAGTCGAAGTCATCCACACTATCCACGCCTCTATTTTGGTATAAATTTTGGTTGAACTTTGAAATGGCATGTATAGGACTACCCCTTGTTGGTTGAATATGTTGTGATGTATATATGTATGGCCATGCTAAAATGGCTCGTAAAAGTGAAGTATCGACTTAGACTAATTGTGGTTTGTATGTATATATTTGGTGTCATGATGTGGCTATGGCTTGAAATGGGAATGTTGGTCATATGATCATCCATTGGCATGGTTAAAATGATCATATATGAACCTATGTATGGCAAGACTAGTTGGTTCATGGAGACTACCAAATAGGTAAGACCTACCTTAAAACAGATGCTGCCAGCTGCAGTGACGTGAATGTAAAAATCACCAAAATTCGTAGGAATGGAATTAAATAGTGAATAAGCTATGTAAATGAACCTTGATGAGTCTATTTTCATATGGAAGAAACCAAATGGTCATAGGAGTTACATGTTAAGAGATATTAAAGCTATTGTGAGACAGGGCCAGAACGGTTTCTGGGTTCCTGTCGCAACTTTAAAATTTACTATAAATTATCCAAAAGAATTAGGAGACATACCTTATATGTACAGATTCCATTTTGAGTCTAGTTTCATTAGAAACAAACGGTACCAGAATTAAAGCCCTGTACAGAGAGATATTCAAGTTATACCACGCGAAGCTCAGAGCAGTCGACCCCTGTAACATGGGTGACTTTAACTAATAAACTGTACCAATTGGCCCAACCAAAAATTCTAGAAATAAATCAATGGATGGATATATGAGTCTAAATTCAGGGAAAATTTACGAAACCAGTTTCCGAGTTTTGAAACTCGAGATATGATTTTTAAGGCGACAGTGATGCAGTTTTCCAGCCTGACTGGAAATGTCAAATGGATGGGCAAAACAAGTGAACTTGGCTTGTTAACCCCTCGTGTCCGACACCGGCGATGGTCTCGGGTTTGGGGTGTTACAATTTTATTGGTATCAGAGCCACGGTTTAGTCGATTCTAGGACTACCGTGATGTGTTTGGGGTCTAGCTATACATGCCATTAAATGATGAATCGATAGTGTGGTGATTTCGACAATTTGACTTTGTGTTTGTTTATAGCAATGGATCCCGATCCCAATCGAGCGATAGCTGATGATGTGGAGAGTGTGGCGCTGCTCCGCGCAAGGGACAGCGCCAATGACTCTCAACCTATGGCCAGCAATCCTAATGACGAGGCTAGGCAAGCCTTTTATAGTGTGATGAACGAATGGTTTAATCAATACATTCGAACCAACACTACTGTTCCACAACCTCCATTCCCGACAAATGCAACCCTCAGACCTACAATACCTCCGGTGATCGACCAAATAAGGTTAAGTAAGCCCCAATGATAGGATTCAAAACATGGGGCCACTGAATTTAAGGCTACGGATGATGATGATGCCGAGCGAGCTGAATTTTGGTTAGATAACACTATCCGGTGCTTGATGAGCTATCCTGCATACACCCGATGAGTGCTTAAAGTGTACCATCTCCTTGCTACGCGAGTCCGCCTACTATTGGTGGAGTACTCGACTTGTGGTGCCTAGAGAGCAAGTGACTTGGGAATTCTTTCAAACCGAGTTCAAAAAGTATATCGACCGAGATTCATCGACCAAAAGCGAGGGAATTCCTTGATCTTAAGCAAGGTTCGATGTCGCCATCGACTACGAACGAAAATTTGTGAGGCTTAGCCAGACACGCGAGAATGCATTTCGTCCGGCTATTATGTAAACGCCGAGGATGGGCTGAATGATGATATAAGGATGTTTGTTGGCATCCTCGAGATACGAGAGTTCGTAGTACTTGTTGAGCGAGCTTGTAAAGTCAAGAGCTTAGAAAGGAGAAACAAAAAGCTGATGTGGGAACCGGAGAATTCGAAGAGATCCTCGGAAAGTCTCTTCAACAAGCATCAAGAGATTTCGAGATGATGCGAGCCGTCTAGAGGCGTTTCGGGCTTTTCTAGACGAGGACGCGATCGACCCCCTGTGACCACACGAGTCACTTCGATCGCCAGTGGTGGAAATGATCGCCGAGAGAGGGCGGAGTGTCCACATTGTGGCAAATGGCATTCGGGGAGCTGTTGGTTTCGTGATCGCTCTTGCTATAAGTGTGGATCGGCCGACCACTTTATGAAGGATTGCCCGAGGATGCTTGAATGAATGTGAGTCGAGTGGAAACCCGGTGCTACCATCGCCGAGGTAGGCCACCTAGAAATATAGGCAATGTCGATGGCGGTCGAGAGGATCTAGAGATGCTACCATCGATCCGAGGCTCGTGCTCTGCTAGGACTTATGCCATACGCCGCACGCCGAGGATGCTGCCTCCGGATGTTATTACCGTACTTTCACTCTTTTCAATACAAATGTGATTGCTTTGATTGACCCCGGTTCTACTCATTCATATATATGTGAAACCTTAGCATCCAAAGAAGACTTTGCCCATTGAGTCTCATCGAGTTTGTAATTCGGTGTCAAACCCTTGGGTCATTACGTGCTTGTCAACAAAGTGTGCAAGAAAAGTCCCTAGTGTTCCGAGGTTCTTGTTTTCCCGGACTTGATGCTTTTGCCGCTCGATGAGTTCGACGTTATTCTTGGTTTGGATTGGTTGACCATGCACGATGCGGTTGTAAATTGCAAGAGCAAGACTATCGATTTGAGGTGCGCGAATAATGAAATAATTCGGGTTGAGTCTACGGACTTAAAGGGTTGCCACCGTAATATCGCCGATGTTGGCCCGTAAATATGTAAGAAAAGGGTGCGGCGTACCTTGCGACGTGCTTCGATGACAAGGAATCGAAAAGAAACCCGAATCTGTGCCCGTGGTTTGTGAATACCGGATGTTTTCCCAAGAATTGCGGGTTTACCACCGCTCGGAAATAGAATTTGGTATCGAATTGGTACCGGTACCACTCCAATTTCGATAGCTCCGTGTCGTATGGCACCAACGGAATTAAAGGAGTTGAAAGCTCGGTTGCAAGAATTGGTGGATAGAGGTTTTGCTCGCCGAGTTTTTCGCCTTGGGTGCGCCAAGATTGTTCGTGAAGAAGAAGGATGGAACCATGCGGTTGTGATCGACTATCGTCGCCTTAATAAAGCGACGATAAAGAACAAATATCCGCTGCCACGTATTGATGACTTGTTCGATCAACTCAAGGGAGCCTCGGTGTTCTCGAAAATAGATTTGAGATCGGGCTATTATCAATTGCGAATCCGAGATTCTGACGCACCCAAGACCGCCTTCGTAACGAGATATGGTCACTATGAGTTCCTAGTGATGCCGTTTGGGCTCACTAATGCCCTCGCATTTATGGATTTAATGAATCGGATCTTTAGACCATATTTGGATCGATTCAGTAGTCGTGTTCATTGATGACATCTTGGTCTATTCAAGAAATGAGACCGAACATGCTGAACACTGCGGTTAGTGCCGCAAATTTTACGGGATAAGCAATTATATACTAAGTTCAGCAAGTGTGAGTTCGTTAAGAGAGGTTAGCTTCTTGGGTCATGTGGTATCTCAGACGGGTATTCGAGTCGACCAATAAAATTTCAGCCATACTTAATTGGAAGCCTCAGAAATATTACTTGAGGTTCTGAGCTTTTTGGGGCTTGCTTGTTATTACCGACGATTTGTAAAGGCTTCTCAACGATAGCCACGCCGATGACTGAGCTACTCCAAAAGGATGTTAAGTTCGAATGGACGGAGAAATGCCAAAAAGTTTCGATCAACTCAAAACTTATTTGACCAAGCCCCAATTCTAGTGCAACCCGAGTCCGGCAAGGAGTTTGTCATCTATAGCGACGCCTCTACTTGGGTTAGGTTATGATTAATGCAAGAAGGTCGAGTTGTGGCCTGTGCGCCGAGGCAATTAAAGCCACATGAGAAAAATTATCCGACTCATGATCTCGAATTGGCCGCCATCGTATTCGCTTTAAAGATTTGGCGACATTACTTATTTGGTGAAAGGTGCCATGTATACTCGGATCACAAAAGTCTCAAATATTTGATGACCCAAAGAGACTTAAATCTGCGACAAAGACGTTGGCTCGAGCTGTTAAAGGATTATGAGTGATCATTGACTATCACCCGGAAAGGCGAATGTGGTTGCGGATGCCTTGAGTCGTAAATCGTTATTCACTTTACGAGCGATGAATGTGCACTTGTCCGTCCGATCCGACAAGCTGTGTTAGTGGCTGAATTGAAAGCCAAACCATTATTGACACACCAAATTCGAGAAGCTCGTAAAGTCGACGACGAGTTGGTTGCAAAACGGGCTGCGTGTGTTCAACAAGGACTCGGAGTTTCAAATCGACGATGATGATTGTTTGAGGTTCAAAAGTCGTCTCAGTGTCCCAAAGAATTGAACTCATTTCGATAATTCTGAATGAAGCCCATTGTAGCCGAATGGCAATCCACCCGGGAGTACGAAGATGTACAATGATTTGAAACGTCGGTTTTGGTGGCATGGTATGAAGCGAGACATCTCCGACTTTGTTTGAGATGTTTAATATGTCAACAAGTGAAAGCGGAACATCGTGCCTTCAGATTACTTCACCAATCACGATACCCGAGTGGAAATGGGATCGAGTCACAATGGACTTTGTATCCGGACCGCCATTGTCGAGAAGTAAGAAGGATGCGGTTTGGGTCGTGGTAGATCGATTGACTAAGTCGGCCCACTTTGTCCCCGTACGTACGGATTTTTCAATGGACAAATTAGCGGAATTGTACGTTTCTCAGATTGTGAGATTACACGGGGTGCCTATTTCCATCGTGTTGGATAGAGATCCGAGATTTACCTCGCGATTTTGGAAAAAGTTGCAAGAAGCTTTGGGTACCAAGTTGCATTTCAGCACCGCCTTTCACCCCCAAACCGATGGTCAATCTGAGCGGATAATTCAGATACTTGAGGATATGTTAAGATGTTGCGTCCTCGAGTTTAGTGGTTCATGGGAACGGTATTTGCCGTTGATTGAATTTGCTTACAACAACAGCTTTCAATCAAGTATTAAGATGGCACCCTACGAGGCCTTGTACGGTCGTAAATGCCGTACACCATTGTTTTGGACTGAGCTCGGTGAAAGCAAGATTTTCGGGGTGGATTTGATTAGGGATGCTGAATGAAAGTGAAAGTAATCCGTGAAAGTCTCAAGATAGCCTCCGATCGTCGAGTCGACGCGGATCTGAAGCGTAAGGATATCGAGTATCGTGGGTGATAAAGTGTTTCTCAAGGTATCTCCTTGGAAAAAGATACTCGTGTTCTACCGTAAGGGCAAGTTGAGCCCGAGGTTCATTGGGCCATATGAGATATCGAGCGAGTCGGTCCAAGGGCATATCGCTTGATTTTGCCCCCGAACTCAAAAGGCTCACGATGTCTTTCACGTTTCGATGCTTCGACGCTATAGATCCGATCCATCGCACGTGATTAGTCCATCAGAAATTGAAATTCAAGCTAATATGAGTTATGAGGAAGAACCGATTCGTATCCTATCACGAGAAGTGAAAGAGTTACGAAACAAGCGGTTCCGCTAGTGAAAGTGTTATGGCTCAAGCACGGGATAGAAGAAGCTACTTGGGAGACCGAGAATTCTATGAAAGAGCGATATCCAAACCTATTTACCGGTAAGATTTTCGGGGACGAAAATTTCTTAAGTGGGGGAGAGTTGTGACAGCCCAAAATAGACCCTAGCCGAATGTGGTTTCGGGACCACTAAACCGAGTCATAAAAATAATTAATTGTTATATTCTATGCTTACTATGTGTGTGCATGCATATGTGGAAATTTCATTCTCTAATTTTACCCATTTGTATGAGAAAGTATTAAATAGGGATCAAAGTGAAACATGGTGAAATATGATAGGCTAATTTTAAATGGCTTGTTAGTACATGTTAACAAAAAGGTGGAGTTGCATGTCAAATAATCCCCTACCTAAGGAGGAGTGGCCGGCCATGACAAGGTTATGGGCAAGGAACATGTTCCCAACATGTTTTACTAATGGATGATGTTAGAAATAATAAAAACTAAGCATGGGTGAGAAAAGAAAAAAAAATGTGTGTGAGGGAGTAGCATCCCCCATTGCCGTGCAACCAAGAAGAGAAACAAAAAATTTGTTCATGCTTGCTCTCCCTTTTGGCCGAAAATACTAAGAGGAAGAAGGATTTTGCTTCATTTCCTTTGTTTAGAAGAGATCTAGAAGGAGATTTGGCTAAGTTTGCATCAAGATTAAGGTATGTATGAGGTTGTGTTGGGAGTTTCATGCATGGTTTGGTTGCTAATTTGATGTGCATGTTAGCCATGGCTCAAATCCTTGTTATGCCATGGAAATGGTATTTGGCCAAAGTTGTTATGGTGATAAAGCCATTGCATGCTAAGTGTGAAGCTTGATGATGATGCATGCAATGATGGATTGTCTACTCTTGAGTAAGATTTTGAGTTTTCTTTTGTGTTTAACCATGATTGAAGTTGAATGGAGCATGATTGTCATATTCGCCATGATGCATTCATGAGCATGGTTCATGCTTCTTGCATGTTAGTTAAAATTTGTATTTTTGGATGGCTATGGACACCTTGAAATTCGCCATGCTCATATTGTATATATATGTTTGCACATGATGTTTTGGCTATGAAGTAAGTGATGAATATATTGGTTTAAAGAAGAAGATGTGGAAGAATGCTTGTGAAATTGCAAGCACAATTCGCCTAGCACACATATAAGTGCTTGATGCTATATTATAAGTTTTGGGCCACATTGTGCAAAGCATTAACTAGTAAAATGCATGCTGTTTTTGTGAGGTATTAAGTGCAAAATTGACCTCAACATATACATGAATATTCGCCTTGGGTAGCCTATTGAAGGCCTTAGCTTTTCCTTGATGCTCAAATAAATTGTATTGAATTGCTTGATGTAGTATAAAATGTGCATGACCATTGTGTATTCAAGCTAAAGAGTGGCCATATGACCATTTAAACTCCTTGTCATATTCGCCATAAGCAAGCACAATGAGGTTTTAATAAATTGAATTTGTTTGAATTAGCTCAAGAGCTAAGAGGGCCACAATTGGACAAGGGAAGGAAAAGGTGATCGAATAGCCGAAAAAGCCGTTCGACAACATCCGAGGTAAGTCCTCAAGAAGTGACCCTACTTGAATTATGTGAAATAAAGTATGGATGTGTATTGATTATTGATTATGTATGTATGAGCATTTGAATTCTACCCGGCTAAGTCCCAAGGCTTAATATGCTTGTGATTATATTTATGCTTTTGAGCCTTAGTAATGAAAATGAAATATGTATGTCCAATGATTATTGATGTATGTGTACATGAGAAATTGAATGATATCCGGCTAAGCCCAAGACAATTATGCTGGAAATTATATCCGGTTAAGACCCAAAGGCAATTGTGCTAGTGGCTATATCCGGCTAAGACCAAGGCATTCGTATGAAGTTATTCTATCCGGGCTAAGACCAAAGGCATTTGTGCACGTGATTATATCCGTTATATTCAAAGAATCTTGGGCTGGAGGTGAGTGTTGGTTGCTGTAATGAATTCAATTAGTACACTCGAAAAGCCCAAAGGATAAGGTACGTTATATGTGCATTGAAAGTCGACATGTTTGAGCAACATTCGCTCAATCGACTAATAAATTTCAGTTATTGAATTGATTGATACTTTGTGAAAGTATATAATGATGAAGTGTGAAGTAAGAATGTGTATTAATGAAATGATGCATTTGGCTATGTGAATGTATTGCTGTAATTAGAGCTGATTATATTCCTTGAGACTTACTAAGCATAAAAAAATGCTTACCCGTTACTTTGGCTCTCTGCTTTTATAGATTTCGCCGATAGCAATCGGATTCGGGATCAATAAAGTCGGTTATCCACACTATCCACGCCTCTATTTTGGTATAAATTTTGGTTGAACTTTGAAATGGCATGTATAGGACTACCCTTGTTGGTTGAATATGTTGTGATGTATATATGTATGGCCATGCGAAAATGGCTCGTAAAAGTGAAGTATCGACTTAGACTAATTGTGGTTTGTATGTATATATTTGGTGTCATGATGTGGCTATGGCTTGAAATGGGAATGTTGGTCATATGATCAGCCATTGGCATGGTTAAAATGATCATATATGAACCTATGTATGGCAAGACTAGTTGGTTCATGGAGACTACCAAATAGGTAAGACCTACCTTAAAACAGATGCTGCCAGCTGCAGTGACGTGAATGTGAAAAATCACCAAAATTCGTAGGAATGGAATTAAATAGTGAATAAGCTATGTAAATGAACCTTGATGAGTCTATTTTCATATGGAAGAAACGAAATGGTCATATGAGTTACATGTTAAGAGATATTAAAGCTATTGTGAGACAGGGCCAGAACGGTTTCTGGGTTCCCTGTCGCAACTTTAAAAATTTACTATAAATTATCCAAAAAGAATTAGGAGACATACCTTATATGTACAGATTCCATTTTGAGTCTAGTTTCATTAGAAACAAACGGAACCAGAATTAAAGCCCTGTACAGAGAGATATTCAAGTTATACCACGCGAAGCTCAGAGCAGTCGATCCCTGTAACATGGGTGACTTTAACTAATAAACTGTACCAATTGGCCCAACCAAAAATTCTAGAAATAAATCAATGGATGGATATATGAGTCTAAATTCAGGGAAAATTTACGAAACCAGTTTCCGAGTTTTGAAACTCGAGATATGATTTTTAAGGCGACAGTGACGCAGTTTTCCAGCCTGACTGGAAATGTCAAAAGGATGGGCAAAACAAGTGAACTTGGCTTGTTAACCCCTCGTGTCCGACACCGGCGATGGTCTCGGGTTCGGGGTGTTACATCTGAGATCCCTTTCGATGTCCTACAATTTATTAGCACAGTTCTTATTTATAAACCATAATCACTAAACCCCCAAAACTTACTTATCCATGATCGAACCATATCCCTAAAAACCTTTGAAACCTTACCTTTTTGCCAAAATCGATAGTTAGCTCCGAAACCGATTGCTCCAATGAACCACGCCTTAGATTCAACACTTAAGAAGACTCTAGTCACTGAAAGAAAACATCAGTTAAAGACTTTTAGAGCCATATGCCCAAATCGACAGCCTCCCTAATTTTAGGGACTTCGGCTTTTCTTAACTTTGCAAAATAAGAACAGATCTGAGATGATACGTACTTACCCCTTACTCCCACTTGATTTCCACGCAATCTAGTGTAGATTTATCTATCAAACGACGGTAGAACTCGATTCCCCAAAGTCTTGAAGTTTCGGCTATAAGCCCCCAAATCTATGGTTTTTCGCTTTTGTGTGATGAAGAAGATGATAATGTGGGGCTACAACCTTGAAGTAGAATTGCGTCGAGATCTAGGATTAAGAAAAGATAATTGCAAATTAATAAAAACAAAAGAACATAGGAGAACCGGCTTTGAAGAAATCGGCACAAGCAATGATCACGAGATTTCGCTTTTATGGATTCGCAAAAGTATTGATGAATAACAGTATGATGAATAGTTTTGAAGAAGAAGAAAGAAAAATAGAAGAAGAGGAATAGGGAGGTGGTAGTTTCGCTAGAGAGGAAAAAGAGAGGAAAAACAACCCTAAGGTGTTAAAGCAGAAGAAAACGGCACCACTCAATACCCTAAGTGCCGAAATACTAACAACATAGCCCCCCGCCGATTTTTCCCTCTTCAATTCCCATAATTCTGCCAACTCCTAGCCTCATCCAAATCCTTAAATCTCTCCCTTATCCCTCCTTAATCCAAGCATTTAAACCGATCCAACTCTCCTTTAGCGTAATCCACCAACTCCAACACTTACCCCTCCCGCACTAAAAAATAAATGCATCTATTTGCCAACACAGGAATAGATCCCTTGCCTTCCCAAAGCTCCACACGCCACTTTTCTAGGAGCCTAGTGGCGCCACCCTTGCCACTTAACCAAGGCTCTTTTTGTGATGCAATTTACCCATCACTCCACTTAAGGCCACTTAGCCGTAACCCTAACTCCTAAGTCTAAAATTCCAAAATTCAACTGGTTTTGGCCAACTCATGGGCCTTTTATAAGCCCATTTACCTACTCAAAATAATAATTCCACATCCAAATACAAAATTTTAAAAATCTTTACAAAATATTGAAAATCGCTAATTAACCCGAAAATCGGGATGTTACAACTCTACCTCCTTAAAGAAATTTCGACCTCGAAATTTTACCTTATCGTAACAGTTGAGGGTATTGTTGCTGCATAGCCTCCTCGCCTCCCGTAGCTTCCTCCTTGCCATGGTTTCTCCAAAGTACTTTCACTAGTGGAATTGATTTCCTTCTCAACATCTTGACGTCACGATCAAGTATTTGCACGAGTTCCTCTTCAAGGTTAAATCATTGTACTTCAATTTCAAAGAATCGGTATGATATGAGTTGGGTCGATCGATACACGCCTCAACATGGATACATGAAAACGTCGTGGATACGATGCGCTCGTGGCAAATCTAGCTGATAAGCCACCGGTCCAACCCGCTTAACAACTCGGTAAGGCCCAATAAACCGTGGGCTCACTTACCCTTCTTACCAAATCTCAAAATTTTCTTCCAAGGGATACCTTCAAGAAAACCATATCCCCACAAATAACTCAATCTCTTTGCGCTTCAAATCCGCATACGACTTCGCTCATCGGATGCCTCCTTTAACCGACCCCTTATCGCCTTAACCTTGCTTTCGATTATCCGCCACCAATTCCGGTCCAAGCACTCGTCGTTCACCCAACTCGTCCAACACGTCGATTGTACGACATCTTCGCCATAAAGCGCTTCATATGGTGCCATCTCAATACTTGCTTGATAGTCGTTATTGTACGGAAACTCCGCCAATGGTAAGTAGTCCTCCCAACTTCCACAAAATCGATGATACAACCTCTCAACATATCTTCCGAACTCGAATAACCCTTTCGATTGTCCATCTGCGTGGGTGAAAAGCGGTGCTAAAATCCAATCGTGTTCCCAACGCTTCTTGCAACTTCCGCCAAAACCGAGACGTAAACCTAGGGTCTCAATCGAGATTATTGACACGGCACCCCATGCAATCGCACTACCTCCGCCACATATAGCTTAGCCAACTTTTGTAGTGAGTAGTCGGTACGAACAGTATGAAATGAGCGATTTTGTTAACCTATCCACAACTACCCACACCGAATCTTTCTTGGTGGGTGTCAAAGGTAACCCACTCACAAAGTCCATTGTTACTCTTTCCCACTTCCATAGTGGAATTTTCACCGGTTGTAGTAATCCCGACGGCGGTTGGTGCTCACTTAACTCGCTTGCACGCCGACATTTCCCAACAAATTCAGTCACCTCTCGCTTTAATCCGCCACCAAGACACCTCTCGTAAGTCTCGGTATAACTTATTCCCTCCAGATGCATGGCACGAGTCCACCATGAGCCTCTTTTAGAATTAATCGCCTCAATTCAGATCCTTTGGAATACAAACCCTTCCACGAAAACACGTAACTCCTTCATTGTTCAACCCAAAATCCTCGTTCTCACCACTCTTAACTTGTTTGGAACCAAGAGCTAATGAATCGCCCTTCAACCTGTTTTCCTTAATCTGTTTAGTCCAAGTAGGCCTTACTTGCGCTTACGCCAACAAGCTTCCATCATCGAATAGACTTAATCGTGCGAACAAGGCTCTCAAATCCGTAACAACCCTTCGACTCAATGCATCCGCCACCACATTAGCCTTTCTGGGTGGTACTCTATCGAACAATCGTAGTCTTTAAGCAACTCCACCCACCTTCGTTGCCTAAGGTTCAACTCCTTCGAGTCAACAAATACTTTAAGCTCTTATGATCTCGTGTATATGATGCACTTCTCCCCATATAAGTAATGTCTCCAAATTTTTAACGCAAAATCACCGCCGCTAGCTCCAAATCATGCGTAGGGTAATTCACCTCATGAGCCTTAAGTCGTCGTGATGCATAAGCGACCACCTTGCCCTCTTGCATCAAGACGCAACCTAACCCCACATGCAACGCATCGCTATATCTGATGAAGTCCTTCCCGGACCTTTGGTTGAATCAACACCGGCGCTTCGGTCAATACCTTTTTCAACCGATCTAAAGCTTTTTGTCGTTTCTCGGTCCGCACAAATGGTACTCCTTTCCTTATGAGTTTTGTCAAGGCGCGCCATCACCGAGAAACCCTCCACAAACCTTCTCAGAGTAACACGCCAACCCTAGGAAACTCAATTTCGACATCGACCTAGGTGGCTTCCATTCCGAATAGCTTCAATTTTACGAGGATCCACCTTAATCCCTTGGCAGAGACCACATGCCCTAGGAAGGTTACCTCTTTCAACCGAATTCACACTTGCTAAATTTCGCATAGAGCTCCTTCTCCCTTAACACTTGCAAAGACAATACGGAGATGCTCATCATGCTTCGCCTCCGTTTGAGTATACCAAGATATCGTCGATAAAGACGACTACAAACCGATCCAAGTAAGGTTGGAATACTCGATTCATCGATCCATAAAAGCTGCAGTGCGTTCGTTAGCCCAAACGGCATGACCACAAACTCATAATGTCCATATCGAGTTCAAATGTTGTCTTATGAATATCCCTTCTTTACCCTTAGGCGATGGTATCCGAATGAAGATCGATTTTGGAGAATACCGAAGCTCCCTAAATTGATCGAACAGTCATCAATCCTTGGTAGTGGATACTTATTCTTAATCGCCGCTTGTTCAATCTGGCGATAATCGATGCACATGCGCATCGTTCCGCCCTTCTTCTTTACAAGCAGACCGGTGCTCCCCAAGGAGACACACTAGGCCTAATGAAGCCTCTATCTAATAGCTCTTGAATTTGAGCCTTCGCCCACCAACTCCTTCTTGCCATCCTATAGGGTGCAATAGAGACCGGAGTCGTCCCTCGTAACAAATCGATTCCAAACTCAACTTCCCGATTGGGAGGTAATCCAGAAGCTCTTCCGGAAAACATCCCGAATTCCCTAACGCTTTTGATGGTCTCCACAATGATCCTCGGTTTGACTTGACTTACCAAAGCCGATATGCCTCGCATCCCTTGCGATCGGTTTCTCGACCCTCAACGCCGATACTACATTGGATAAGTAATCCTTCGTTCTCCAATGATCATAACCTCTTCATCATTGATGCTTCTTAACACCATCCTCTTAGTGCACAATCCAAAGTTGCCTTATGCTTGGTCAACCAATCCATCCCTAGGATCGATCGAATTCTTCAAACAAGAACTCCATCAAATCCCCACGAAAACCTTGCCTTGAATCTCCGAGAGGCACCTCCTTGAAGAGTTTCTCTACCTTAACCGAATGACCTAAAGGTCTTATCACGCATACACCCACATACAGTCTCCTCGAAGTGCACGCCCATGCCTGTAAATGTTATATGCCACATACGAATGGGTTGATCCCACATCAATCGAGCAAGATAAGGTACACCATAGATAAAAACGTACAGCTTATGACATCAAAAGGCCACCTCCTCGCGACGAAGCAAGATACACCAAAGTCGGCCGACGAGCATCCGATTACCAATACCCTGCCGGTGCCCCACGTCCCACTGCCATTACCTCCGCGACCTTGTCCACGACCTCTTGGCGGCGGTGGTCCATCCTCACAAAGTTGAGCCGGTCGCTCGGCCCCTTGTTCGCCACTTGAGCCGGAGTGGCCTCCTAGACAATCCTTAATCCTATGCTCCTTAGACCCACAACGAAAACAAGCCCTTAACGTTTCAAAGACTCTCCTTGATGCATTCTCGCCGCAATCTCCACAAGCTTGCGGTCTACCTGTGTTCACCGGAATCGCCGAACCGGTTCCCCATCCTAGCTCTCTTAACATTTCGATTTACAAAGACCACCGGTCCAAAGATCCCTCCCGAACCGATTCCGGTCCTTATCACGATTCCTCCGTTCGGTTTGCTTCACTTCCTCGGCTATCTTAGCCTTCTCTACCGTCAAAAATCTCGCTCCTCTGCGGAGCTATGAGCACCCTTAACTCATCTCTAAGGCCATCCTCAAACGCGTCGTTGCGCTCATATTCAATGGAAACGATGCCATTAGCATACCGACTCAATCGTAGAAACTCCGCCTCATATTCAAAGAATGGTCTTATTTCCCGAGTCGATTCAGAACTCCTTTCTGCGTGCATCTACATAGCTAGCTCCAACATATTTCGCCTTAAAGGTCTGCTTGAACAGCTCCCATGTTACCCTCTCACCGGGGTACCTTCTTTCACAAGAATCCACCACCGATATGCTTCATCCCGCAAACAACGACATCGCCCTTTCAACTTCGCTCTCTGAGCGGTCCAGTCGTCCATGATCCGCTCTGTGGCTTCCAACCAAGACTCGGCCACATTTGGGGTCACTCCAGATCGCCCTAAAATCTCAAATCCGTTGGCGAAGTCGTTGAAATGGACCCCTATTCATGGGCCCGACGTTAGCTCCGGCCACCCTTTCCAAAACCCTCAACATGGCACGAGACAAAGCGTCATCCCTGCAGCCGGTCATACGGCCCATTTTCATTAATCGGTGGTGGGCGTACCCGCCACCGGCACGTGTTCAGAATCGCCGATCCAGCTTGAGTGCTACCTCGGCCTCGACCACGGCCTCTTCCTCGAGTAGCCCTTGTACTCATAACGATTTATCGATTACAAATTTTATGACATTAGTTTACTTGGTTTCACTGCTTAATACCGAATGTCTTATGAACAGATAAATTTTTAAAGTTATTTCAATAATCATAATTTAGCTATGGTTCCATCTTGTAGTCCTAATACTACATCATCAATAGCTCTATCTCTAAGGCTCAAGATTATCTACAATATTATTTACAATGCAAGATGCAGATATATATAGAGCGAAAGATACTTACAGACTTGGTGCTCGGGATTCATGTGCCACTCATTTATCACTATTTAAAATTTCAAATACCATGTTTTTGTTTACCAAAATAAAAAGATTTTATTTGAAAACACTTTTATTTTAAAACTATTGATTTAACCCCGTTTAACAAATAGAAAAAAAAACTTGAACATCTTCGAAAAACTTACCATTTCTAAAAATACCCTTCTTAGGCCCAAGTTTTTGAAAAGATTTTCGGACCCGATCCACAGCCGAGTTGTTGCAAC
This sequence comes from Gossypium arboreum, assembly GCF_025698485.1. Taxonomy (NCBI): domain Eukaryota; kingdom Viridiplantae; phylum Streptophyta; class Magnoliopsida; order Malvales; family Malvaceae; genus Gossypium; species Gossypium arboreum. The sequence continues at coordinate 69,748,272 of NC_069079.1, read as the reverse complement.
CAGGCTCTGATACCACTAAATGTAACACCCCAAACCCGGCCTGGACGTTATGACCGAATCTGATGCGCCACATTGATGTGTTCAAAACATTCCGTATTACTTAGTTTGGAAAAGCTGAGTTGGTGTTGTAAAAGACACTTTTAAAGGTAGGTTAAAGTGAATAGAAGTCATGCACCGTAGGAAACTAGGAAAAGAGGAGGTGAGTCCGTCGATCGCTAAGTACCAAGCTCTCTTCGGATCCAATCCTAGACATGCACACCGCCATTGCCACACTCTAACATCTTGAGAAAACCGTTTGATTATGACCATCTTAAGAAAATGATTATGGTTGCAAATCGTTTGCTTAAAATATTTATTTTTCTTGGAAAACATTTATTTTGCGGAAACTTTGCGCGTCATCGTGATCTTTTTAAAAACAAGTAGATTTTATAAAACGAACCCTAGTGCTAGCCAGTTTAATAATCCCTAAAATATAAGTAATTAAAAAGAGTGACCTTATTACAACTTTAAGCATAATAAAAATAATCCAAAATAAATGCTAAACTTATTTAAAATTGGCAATCCATCTTCATGGCCACTCTGAATCCCGCCTAGCTCCAAGTCCACCAACTAGGGCTCACCGCAAGGAGGAAGAGGAAGGGGTGAGTTTGGAAAACTCGGTGTATCTGAAAACCCATCCAAAGCCCAATTCACTCGAGCCCATTGGGCCTAAGCCCTATTCAGATAACAAGACACAGAGGTCAAGCCCTTTTCGTATCACATGAGCAAGGCCTTAGCCCTTTTACATAACAAAGTGGCCCATAGGCCCGCTTCAAGAACATGAGTATCAACAAAATAATGAATGCAAGCCCATCCGGGAGACTACTCAACCCACCAACCGCTACACCGCCTGCACCAGCCCTACACACCATGTGGGAATATCTCAACCCACCCACCCTACACACCACAGCTTGCAAAGAACGCACTCAAATTTCAGTCGATTGAGGCAAAGCCTCCAAGACGTGGATGAACCACTTTCAAGATTTCCTCCATTAATACCCCAACCCCATGCAATGAGATATTAATAAAAGCATATCATGTAAAATACAACATTGATCAATCATGTAGTTCAGCCAATTTAAAACCCTAGGGGTATATCGATAATTTTGCTCTTTAGGGGTAATTTCGGTAATTTTGCTCTTTAGGGGTAGTTTCGGTAATTTTGCTCTTTAGGGGTAATTTCGTGATCTACGCTACTGCACAAGCTAATTCAGTAATTTTTATCAGTTTAATGCAATTTGATTCCACCATCTACCTAACAGGCTAATTTGCCCATCTCTTACCCATATTGGTCCGTAAGCCCATTGGGCCCAATTTTGGCCCATCAAGCCCTTTTTTCCGAAATACGCTAAAGCATCACGCGAACGTGCTTACCACCTTGCGGTGCCAGATCTAACAATTCCTCTATGACTTGAGAGCATTCACATACTTACATGACCATGAAATGCCGAATTTTGACATTTCGCTTTTTTTTAATTGAACTAAGAAAGGGTGTTCGTACACACCGATTCATGACGCATCGCTTCCGAGATCCCTTCGATGTCCTACAATTTATTAGCACAGTTCTTATTTACAAACCATAATCACCAAACCCCAAAACTTACTTATCCATGATCGAACCATATCCCTAAAACCTTTGAAACCTTACATTTTGCCAAAATCGATAGTTAGCTCGAATCCGATTGCTCCAATGAACCACGCCTTAGATTCAACGCTTAAGAAGACTCTAGTCACCGAAAGAAAACATCGCTTAAAGACTCTTAGAGCCATATGCCCAAATCGACAGCCTCCTAATTTTAGGGACTTCGCTTTTCTTAACTTTGCAAAATAAGAACAGATCCGAGATGATACGTACTTACCCTTACTCCCACTTGATTTCCACGCAATCTAGTGTAGATTTATCTATCAAACGATGGTAGAACTCGATTCCCCAAAGTCTTGAAGTTTCGCTATAAGCCCCCAAATCTATGGTTTTTCGGCTTTTGTGTGATGAAGAAGATGATAATGTGGGGCTACAACCTTGAAGTAGAATTGCGGTCGAGATCTAGGATTAAGAAAAGATAATTGCAAATTAATAAAACAAAAGAACATAGGAGAACCCGGCTTTGAAGAAATCGGCACAAGCAATGATCACAGATTTCGCTTTTATGGATTCGCAAAAGTATTGATGAATAGCAGTATGATGAATAGTTTTGAAGAAGAAGAAAGAAAAATAGAAGAAGAGGAATAGGGAGGTGGTAGTTTGCCAGAGAGGAAAAAAGAGAGGAAAAACAACCCTAAGGTGTTAAAGCGAGAAAAAACGGCACCACTCAATACCCTAAGTGCCAAATACTAACAACATAGCCCCCCCCGATTTTTCCCTCTTCAATTCCCATAATTCGCCAACTCCTAGCCTCATCCAAATCCTTAAATCTCTCCCTTATCCCTCCTTAATCCAAGCATTTAAACCGATCCAACTCTCCTTTAGCGTAATCCACCAACTCCAACACTTACCCTCCCCGCACTAAAAAATAAATGCATCTATTTGCCAACAGAGGAATCGATCCCTTGCCTTCCTAAAGCTCCACACGCCACTTTTCTAGGAGCCTAGTGGCGCCACCCTTGCCACTTAACCAAGGCTCTTTTGTGATGCAATTTACCCATCACTCCACTTAAGGCCACTTAGCCGTAACCCCTAACTCCTAAGTCTAAAATTCCAAAATTCAACTGGTTTTGGCCAACACATGGGCCTTCTATAAGCCCATTTACCTACTCAAAATACTAATTCCACATCCAAATACAAAATTTTAAAAATCTTTACAAAATATTGAAAATCGCGAATAAACCCGAAAATCAGGATGTTACAGTGTCCTTCACACGAATGAGACACAATGTTGTGTCTCTGCCCGGTGTTTACTATTGGGCATTCTGTTTTGCCTAATTAGGGTGTAGGGGACACACAGCCGGATCACATGCCCATGGGGCAGACCGTGTGTCACACACAGCCTAGACACATGCCCGTGTGGACAAATTCTAGACTAATTTCCAAGCCATTTGCCACCCTTAAATGGTCACTCACTTATACGTTTTTGATGGCATGCAACATAGAATATTTAGTCACTTAAATACTCACAATCATGATTATTTCATGACTTTGTAATGTCAACATATCACATGCTCAAACCATCATGCTTTCATATGGCATTCCACACCAATTTCATATTTATTCATCCTTATAAACCTACCTTCAACCTACTGAATTATAGCATGAACATGATCATACCTTTTAGTCTCAATTCATTCATTAAACATAAGTGCCATTTATCACATCCATTACCAACAAGTAACCACAAACCACATCACCGAGCATAAACACATTGCATGCATGCATAAATAATTAGGGTTACAACCCAAGAAGCAAATATAAGCTACATCTTATGGCCTTATACAAAATGAATCATAATACCATCATGAGCCAATTCATTTAGCTAATCAATATGACATATAACAAAATGACCAAGTCCCCTATACATGCCATACTCAAAATGTTGACACTAACTATACCCAAATGTCCAATTGATAGTGTGATCAAGTCTCCGACGTCCTTCGTTCCCCGAGCTAGCTTTGTGAAACTATAAAAGATGGAAACGAAGGGGGGTAAGCATTAAAGCTTAGTAAGTCCATATGCAAATAACGTGCTAACTAAACAAGTATTAAACATACATTTAACATAATGAACATAATTTATAATTCATCAAATCACTTAAACTTACTCATCACATAAACAACTTTGTCATAAGTTCATCACATACCAAGGCATTACTCATGAGTTCAGTATACATACTTGTATCAACTCATAACATAATCTCTTACTCATTCCTCTCATTGACTTACCCTTTGGGTCTTCTATCCACTTATTCGATAATTTACCTGTTGAACACTTGAAATACTATTGGATACACAGAAGGCTCACACATAAGTGCCACATACGTAGCTAAAGCTACTTCATATCACATAACACATAAAGGCTCATTCTCGAGCTACTCACGAGTCTGCTCACACAAGCTGTAGGTCAAGATGTAGCTACACGGGCTACTGACACAAGCTGTCAGGTATCCACAACACATGCTGGACTACCCAGCCACCGGTAGGATGTACAAGACCAGTACCCAAAACACCATAAACATATCTCATGAGCTCATAAATCACTTGATTCCTAGTGACATGTCACTTGTATCCTAAACTATTCTTAAGGTTCAAATGAGATTGTTCGATATCACATCTCTGTCAAGCTTGCCCGTAATGTCGATTTTAATGTCCATAATACCCATCACTTATTCATGGGGCAATCAAATCATAGCTCATAACAGCATTGAAGAATTTGAATTCACATAATACTCAAGTATAAAAAATATAACATAACATCACATTATTTGTATATGAACTTACCTCGGTACAAAATGATGAAAACGAGCCTATTCTTCATAAGCCTTGTTTTTTCCCCGATCAAGACCCGAATCATGTTTTTTCTTGATCTATAATGCCAAATTTAACTTATTTAATACACACATTGTTTGAATCGACCCATAGCACATACTTCGATAAAATTACCTTTTTACCCCTAACTTTTCACTTATTTATAATTTGGTCCTTAGGCTCGTGAAGTGAAATTCATGCATTTTCTTTACTACCCAAGCCTAGTCGATTCATGTTCCTACTCCTAGCAGCCCACATTTTTCTTTATTTCACATAATTACTACCCATTTTATAATTTTTACAAATAGGTCCTTTTCATACATTTCCATCAAAAATCACTTAGTAAAAGATGTTAAACACACATCAAGCTTTCATATTCCTCCATTAAACATCCAAATACATGCATGTCACACATCAGTAAGTTTTTGAACATGAACCCTAGCTCAAAATAATGGTAGAAATAGCTAGGTCGGTTGATGACAAATTCAAAAATGTAAAGAACATTAAAAACGGGGCTAGGATGCACTTACTATTGAGCATGAAAGTTGAAGAAACCCTAGCTATAGTGAGCATGGAAATTTTGGCTATGGTAGATGAAGATGGACAAGATTTTTGACTTATCTTTCCCTTTTTTCTTTTATTAACCAAATGACAAAAATGCCTTTAAGGCATTTCATTCAAAATTTTCCTATTCATGCCCATTTTTGTCCAAAATTTTAGAACTTGGTCAAATTACTATTTCATAACCTCTAATTAATAATCCATAGCAATTTCATGCTTAAAACTTCTAGAACTCAAGTTTTACAACTTATTCAATTTAGTCCCTAATTTCAAATTGGACACTTTAGGCATAAAATTTTTTCATGAAAATTTTCACACTAGCATGAAATCATATCATAAACCTCATAATAATCATAAAAAAATATTTCTACACTGAATTTGTGGTCTCGAAACCACTGTTCCGACTAGACCCTAATTCGGGATGTTACAATAATGAGTAATACTCACCATTTATTTACCATTCAAAATATACATATAACATACTACAAAATATTTAGTCACAATGTTAATATGTATTCCATCATCTATTTAACCATGAACTCAATTCTTTCATATATTTGATGCATATACAGTTTCTGTACATACCTGTATTGATACGTATCTATTCTCACCATTTTATATCTTTAATATACCCGTTGAACCATTTGGAATAATACAGGATACTCGGGAATCTCGCACCCTAGGTGCCAATATATATAGCCGAAGCTATATCAATAAATCTTACACCGAAGTGCCAATACATAGCCGAAGCTGTAACACCCCGTACCCGAGACCGTTTCCGGAGTCGAACACGAGGTGTTAACGGCTTAATTCATTAATTAAACAGCTCATACAATTCATTTTAAAATTTAGAGACAAGCTGGCTAACTGCATCACAGTTGCTTTAAAAATCATATCTCGAGTTACGAAACTCGAAATCCAATTCCGTAAATTTTTCCTGAAACTAGACTCATATATATATCTACTAATTTTTTTCTAGAATTTTTGGTTGGGCCAATTAGTACAGTTTATTAGTTAAAGTCTCCCCTATTTCAGGGTTCAACTACTCTGACCTCTGTGTATTACGAATCAGATATCTCCCTATAAAGAACTTCAATGACTATGCCGTTTGTCTCTAATAAAACTAGACTCAATAAGGAATCTGTACATATAAAGCGTGACTTCTAATTATCTTTATAAAATTTATGGTGAATTTCCAAAGTCATAACAGGGGATCCAGAAATCGCTCTGGCCCTGTTTCACAAAAATTTAAACATCTCATAAAATATAGCTCATATACCTGTTTCTCTTATTCCATATGAAAATAGACTCATCAAGCTTCGATTCCATAACTTATTCATTATTTAATTCCATTTCTACTATTTTTAGTGATTTTTCAAACTCACGTCACTGCTGCTGTCTGAATCTATTTTATGGTAAATTTTACCTATTTCATGGTTTCCATGGATTAGCTAGCAATTTGACATACATAATACCAAATATGATCATGATTAGTCATTCCAATGGCTAATCATTACCAAGCATTTCTATTTCCATACCACTCAATAACCATATCATAAGACCATACATATAAAATGATTATAATGCTATACATGCCATACTCAAAATATACAAGCCATTATGCCAAGATGGTATACGGATAGTGTGAGCGTGCCTCCGACCGCTTTTCGATTTCGAGCTGGCTTGTCAACACTACAAGGAATGAAAAGGAGGAGTAAGCATAAATGCTTAGTAAGCTCACATGCAAATAGAAAGTAACATAACCATATAAGCAAACATAAAACATCATTTGCATAATCATCACCAAGACATTCATATCACCTTTTCATTTATCATCTTACCATATTGTTGTTATATCGAGTTTTCAACCCAAGGGTTAAGTACATACCTGTTCAAAGTATCCATTTCACAACACTTACCAATACGTCCCTTTCATCTTGAGTATTCCTCCATTTGATTAGAACTTTACCCGTTGAACACATCAGAATATAATTCGGATACATGGAAAGTTTGCACATAAGTGCCACATATGTAGCCAAGCTACCATGTAACCCGCCCATAAGTGAACTCGGACTCAACTCAACGAGCTCAGGCGTTCGCATCCATAAGTGAACTCGGACTCAACTCAATGAGTTCGGATGCCTAGTTACATCTCACGAACTCGGACTCAACTCAACGAGTTCGGACGCTCGCATCCATAAGTGAACTCGGACTCAACTCAACGAGTTCGGATGCTCAACCATCCTAGTGACATGTCACTTGTATCCTAATCTATTCCTAAGGTTCAAACGGGCTTTTTTCCTCGATCTCACATCTTTGCCGTCTTCCACGGAATATCGAAATCGATACTTCGGTGATAGTTCATACTCATCAATTAATTCACATAATTACATATTATCAAACAATTATCACAAGTATAATATTTCATAATAATTATCATATCATTTAAAAACATTAAAACATTTAAAATAATAACTATGTTACCAACATTTACATATGAACTTACCTCGTATGCGAAAATGGCTATTTTACCATTTCGTCCACAACTTGGTATTTTCCCATTTTAGCTCAATTTCAGTTTTCCTTGCTCTATCATTTAAAATATAGTCTAATTAGGACTCACATTATTCAAATTGACCCAAAATCATATTTTGGAAAAATTACAATTTTGCCCCTAAACTTTTGCATATTTACACTTTTGCCCCAAAGCTCGTAAATTAAAATTCAGCCTATTTTCTTATGTTTTATGACATGCTGATCATTTTTCCTTCTATGGCAACATCAAATTCTCACTCTAACATGTACTTATGACTATTAGGTATTTTTACCGATTAAGCCCTTTTGCTCGCTTTTCACTTAAAACCGAGTAGCACAAGTTGTCTAACATAATTTAAAACCTCACATTCTATCATAAAACACCAAAATACACAAATTTCACCTATGGGTATTTTTCCAAATATAAACCCTAAGTTAAATTATTGCTAGCATAAGCTAAATCGAGCTACGGACTCCAAAACGTAAAAATCATTAAAACGAGGCTAGAACGGACTTACAATCGAGCTTGGAAGCTTGAAAACCCTAGCCATGGTTTCTCCTTGCTATATTCGGCCATGGGGTTGAAGATGAGCAAAATTGGCTTTTAATTTTGTATTTTAATTCATTTTACCCTAAATGACCAAAATGCCCTTACTACTAAACTTTCCAAAATTCCTTCCATGTCCTAATTTTTGTCCATATACTTAGAAATTGGTAAAATTACTCTTTAAGGACCTCTAATTAATAATCTAATTCAATTTTATGCAAAATACTTCTAGAACACAAGTTTTGCAATTTATTCAATTTAGTCCCAAATTTCAAATTAAGCACTTTATGCATAAAATTTCTTCACGAAATTTTCACACAATCATGCAATCATATCATAGACCTTAAAATAATCATAAAATAATTATTTCTATCTCGGATTTTGTGGTCACGAAACCACTATTCGACTAGGCCCAAAATCGGGATATTACAACTCTCCCCTTCGTGGATTTTCGTCCCCAAAATCTTACCGTAAAAGTGGTCTTCACTTTTAATCTCATATTTGGTGTCAAGAACTTGCACTTAGACTGCACCTCCAATACATCTCTTCAATTTCTCATATGATCTAAAAGCTTACGTCTCAACTCTCAACTGTTCTTAAATTTTCAACCCTTCTTAATTTCCCATGATATCATGACATAAAACCCGAATCTCAACTTGATTTAATGGAGACCTAATTCCAAGAAATCCAACAATCAAAGAGACTGAAATTCCATGAATCGATGAGTAGGAATTCATTCAATCTGAGATGTGATTTATAGATCTCGCCAAACATTTAACAATAGGATACATCACATTTTCTTCTTTCCGCCATAGAAATAATTCTGATATGGCCTCAAGAATAATCCTTGTCATTTCCATCCCAATATCAACATTGACAAGGATAATTTTGATAGATCCCAATGGTCGGCTTTAACCCCTTTAACAACTCCGATTTTATGTAACATCGGATGCTCTAAACTATCACATTACCTCACTGTCTTGAAACACATCACAATTCATACAACAATACATTACTGAAAGTCAGGAAGTCTTTGCTCAATGTAGACTAGTCTAGTTCAGACGCTTCGGTTACCAATATTCTCATCTATCCGAACTCTGTCAACATGTAATAAACTTTTTAGCTTTCACAAGATGGAAACCTTATCATTCGTAGTGACTTAAACTAATATTCAACTCTTTCTAATAAATATACACTTCTCGCTCAAACTATTTACTCTTTTATACGTACAAAATGAAATTCTATTATCAGACTTGGGAAAAATAATCCTGACATAATTGTCACATGAAATCTTTCAAATAAATAATTTACCATACCGACTAAAACTCGCGCTTTTATCACCTATGCCTTTACTGATGTCAAATCCTTACATAGAAATTAGAAAAAATCCCAATACTAAAATCACCACATTACCAAGATCAAATTAGAAGTATAGTCATATTTGACATGATTATCACGAGCTGAAGAACGTACTTCGAACATGAGTCGAATTGACAAATTATGGAACAAAGATAACAAGAAAACCGAATAAAGAAATCCAAGATAGAGAAACCCGAATAAAGAAATCCGAATAAAGAGATCCGGGATAAAGAAACCCAAGATACGATACTATCTTTGGAGAATCGAAAACCAAATTCATAGAGAAAATACGAATACCGATAATTCTTCAAAGAAAGAAAGTCCAAAAGAAAACATCATTTAATCCCATGAAATCAAATATAACAAGATCAATATATCTTCCCATACATATATATCGATGAAGCATCAAGTAGAAGAAACAGAATCATAATATCATATGAATTCTCTCATCAATTCTTATCGATTTAAATGAAATAGAATACCCGATAAAATAGAGCAATATAAATTATAAACCAATCGGACTACCAATGCTTTCATCCAACACGAATTAGAAGACATTCCCATATAACAAGAATTTCTTCAAGATCAATAGCCATAGAAATATTTACGAGAACGGGTGAACACATAGAACATCTCAAAAGAGATCTAAATCTGTCCGGTCATAATCGTCACACTCAGATAATTCACATTTGAAATATCATTTCCCCAACTAGTTCTGCCGTCACAAATTTTATATTAAACCATTCACTAAAAAGGCCAATTCTCAATAAATTTGATTTACACTTTTCTCGACCTTGCACTTGAGTAATTGATTTACCAAGGAGAATTCCTTTTCTAACTAGGACAAGGTATAACTCCAATAATTTTTACGTCAATCCGATACTTTCTGGCTATGACTTTACTTATCAGCTCATTTTCAATCTCGGATCATACTTATAATTATTCTATCACTGAACTCTTTGGGTTCTCAACCGAAAACTTATTCAATACAAATCTCATGAAATTCCATTATAAGTACCACTTTGGTAAGGGGGAGGGTTGTAGGACCTCTGACTCGACTTTCTTATACATACACATATGACACAACTTCCATCATCATAGTAACATCATCAAAATCATGTCATTCATTCATGTTGGCTTACACCAATTTTCCTATTGTCCCATTTAGACAATATACTTATGCATACATTCTATGTTTTCTAGACAGCTTTACTTATCCATTCAATTAATTAAATTAATTCATGCTCATGACATTATATAAGGCCAAACAAACATAGATATTTGCATCACTATCACAACTTTCATTTCGTGCATCATCATGTACATATCATTACAATCATATAATTCAGTCCAACAATTTAACATAGATAAGTTCATTTCATTATAATCCTTTACCTCATAAAATTATATACCATTAACATTCATCAACATTCGACATCCAATCAAGACAAGGACATTTTCATTCGTATCATAATATTATGACCTTTATTCATACCTCTACTACTTTCTATTTATTCCGTTCATCTTATCAAGTAAGCCACATACACTACATCATATGAGCATTAAGCAAATATGAATATTTATCGAAACATGAACTTTCATCTCACATATTATCACATATGTATCATAAACCTTTATTCATACTTTTCTGAACCGAGACTTATCATAATCATAATTTTACTCAAATACCTTTACTTAACATTGAACATGCTTGGCGCAGCTCGGTTGGAGAGTACCTGTCTAAATAAGACGGTACTTATACGCGTCGGAAGACATCACACTATCACGAGATCAAGAGCATGTATAGCTAAACTTTTACACATGCTAGGTTAGTCCGAGAACCGACTAAACCTGCTCGATACCACTAAATGTAACACCCGTGCACCGAGACCGTTTCAAGTCGAACACGAGGTGTTAACGGACTTAATTCATTAATTAAACAGCTCATACAATTCATTTTAAAATTTCCAGACAAGCTGGCTAACTGCATCACAGTCGCTTTAAAAATCATATCTCGAGTTACGAAACTCAAATCCAATTCCGTAAATTTTTCCTGAAACTAGACTCATATATATATCTACTAATTTTTTTCTAGAATTTTTGGTTGGGCCAATTAGTACAGTTTATGAGTTAAAGTCTCCCCTATTTCAGGGTTCAACTACTCTGACCTCTGTGTATTACGAATCAGATATCTCCCTATACAGACCTTGAATGACTATGATGTTTGTCTCTAATAAAACTAGACTCAATAAGGAATCTGTACATATAAAGCGTGACTTCTAATTATCTTTATAAAATTTATGGTGAATTTCCAAAGTCATAACAGGGGATCCAGAAATCGCTCTGGCCCTATTTCACAAAAATTTAAACATCTCATAAAATATAGCTCATATACCTCTTTCGCTTATTCCATATGAAAATAGACTCATCAAGCTTCGATTCCATAACTTATTCATTATTTAATTCCATTTATACTATTTTTAGTGATTTTTCAAACTCACGTCACTGCTGCTGTCTGAATCTATTTTATGGTAAATTTTACCTATTTCATGGTTTCCATGGATTAGCTAGCAATTTGACATACATAATACCAAATATGATCATGATTAGCCATTCCAATGGCTAATCATTACCAAGCATTTCTATTTCCATACCACTCAATAACCATATCATAAGACCATACATATAAAATGATTATAATGCTATACATGCCATACTCAAAATATACAAGCCATTATGCCAAGATGGTATACGGATAGTGTGAGCGTGCCTCCGACCGCTTCCGATTTCGAGCTGGCTTGTCAACACTACAAGGAATGAAAAGGAGGAGTAAGCATAAATACTTAGTAAGCTCACATGCAAATAGCAAGTAACATAACCATATAAGCAAACATAAAACATCATTTGCATAATCATCACCAAGACATTCATATCACCTTTTCATTTATCATCTTACCATATTGTTGTTATATCGAGTTTTCAACCCGAGGGTTAAGTACATACCTGCTCAAAGTATCCATTTCACAACACTTACCAATACGTCCCTTTCATCTTGAGTATTTCTCCATTTGAGTAGAACTTTACCCGTTGAACACATCGGAATATAATTCGGATACATGGAAAGTTTGCACATAAGTGCCACATATGTAGCCAAGCTACCATGTAACCCGCCCATAAGTGAACTCGGACTCAACTCAACGAGCTCGGGCGTTCGCATCCATAAGTGAACTCGGACTCAACTCAACGAGTTCGGATGCCTAGTTACATCTCACGAACTCGGACTCAACTCAACGAGTTCGGACGCTCGCATCCATAAGTGAACTCGGACTCAACTCAACGAGTTCGGATGCTCAACCATCCTAGTGACATGTCACTTGTATCCTAATCTATTCCTAAGGTTCAAACGGGCTTTTTTCCTCGATCTCACATCTTTGCCGTCTTCCACGGAATATCGAAATCGATACTTGGTGATAGTTCATACTCATCAAGTAATTCACATAATTACATATTATCAAACAATTATCACAAGTATAATATTTCATAATAATTATCATATCATTTAAAAACATTAAAACATTTAAAATAATAACTATGTTACCAACATTTACATATGAACTTACCTCGTATGCTAAAATGGCTATTTTACCATTTCGTCCACGACTTGGTATTTTCCCCATTTTAGCCTCAATTTCAGTTTTCCTTGCTCTATCATTTAAAATATAGTCTAATTAGGACTCACATTATTCAAATTGACCCAAAATCATATTTTGGAAAAATTACAATTTTGCCCCTAAACTTTTGCATATTTACACTTTTGCCCCAAAGCTCGTAAATTAAAATTCAGCCTATTTTCTTATGTTTTATGACATGCTGATCATTTTTCCCTTCTATGGCAACATCAAATTCTTACTCTAACATGTACTTATGACTATTAGGTATTTTTACCGATTAAGCCCTTTTGCTCGTTTTCACTTAAAACCGAGTAGCACAAGTTGTCTAACATAATTTAAAACCTCACATTCTATCATAAAACACCAAAATACACAAATTTCACCTATGGGTATTTTTCCAAATATAAACCCTAGGTTAAATTATTGCTAGCATAAGCTAAATCGAGCTACTGGACTCCAAAAGCGTAAAAATCATTAAAACGAGGCTAGAATGGACTTACAATCGAGCTTGGAAGCTTGAAAACCCTAGCCATGGTTTCTCCTTGCTATATTCGGCCATGGGGTTGAAGATGAGCAAAATTGGCTTTTAATTTTGTATTTTAATTCATTTTACCCCTAAATGACCAAAATGCCCTTACTACTAAACTTTCCAAAATTCCTTCCATGTCCTAATTTTTGTCCATAGACTTAGAAATTGGTAAAATTACTCTTTAAGGACCTCTAATTAATAATCTAATTCAATTTTATGCAAAATACTTCTAGAACACAAGTTTTGCAATTTATTCAATTTAGTCCCAAATTTCAAATTAAGCACTTTATGCATAAAATTTCTTCACGAAATTTTCACACAATCATGCAATCATATCATAGACCTTAAAATAATCATAAAATAATTATTTCTATCTCGGATTTTGTGGTCACGAAACCACTATTCCGACTAGGCCCAAAATCAGGATATTACAGAAGCTATCTCAATATCATATCTCAATAATGCTCACTCTCGAGCTATCAACAGGTCTACTCACACATGTTGACAGTTATGACGCAACTACATGGTGCTGCTCACACAAGCTGACGAGAATGTACAACACATGCTAGATAACTCAGCCACTGGTAGGATGTACGGACCAGCACCCAAAACAATAATAACCCCTAATAACATGTCATTTGTATCCTACTCTATTCCTAAGGTCCAACCGGGATTTCCAATAACGAATCTTTGTCGAATAAGTCCACAATGTTGTTTTCACTATTTATGCAATATTAAAGCGTTTAAAACATAAATATAACAATAATTATTACATACAAACTTACCTCGGATACAAAAACAGTGAATTAAGTCGATTAATCTGAAACTTTGTTCTTTCCCCGATCTATATCTGTACTTTGCCTTTCTTGATCTAAATGTAATCAAAATTAAGTTATTTAATACTCTCTCTGTTTAATTTAGTCCAAAATAAACATTAAAGCACTTTTACACTTTTCCCCTAACATTTTACATTTTTGCAATTTAGTCCTTATTTCATAAAATCATAAATTCATGCAATTCAACCAAAACCCATGCTAGTCAAATTTCAATTAGGTCCCTAGCAATCAATATTTTTCATTTATTTCACAATTTAACCACAAAAATTACACATTTCACTATTTAATACCTAATTGGAAATTTTACTAAAAATCACTTAACAAATGTTGTTTATCTAACAACAAGCATGCATTTTCTACCATTAAACATCAAAACACTTCAATATTCATCAATGGAAAAACCCTAAACCTTTAACAGTTTTGCAAAATAGTCCCTGGGCTAGCTAGATTAAGCTGCAATGATCTCAAAAACATAGAAATCATTAAAAACGGAACAAAAATCACACCTAATTGCAAGGATTTAACTTGACCGAATGAAAAACCGTAGTGCCTTCTTTTTCTTCAATTTTGGTGGAAGAAACATAAAATATGATAACTTAATTTTTTTTGTTTTACTAATTTATTAACATGGATTTCAAATTTACCAAAATAACCTTATTACAACCATATAATATCACCCATTTTATGTCCATTTATGTTCACTTATAAATATAATGGGCTAATTACAACATAATACATTAACTAATTAATTTCGTAGGTATTAAATCCTTTTAGCTTATAGAACTCCAATTTTTGCATTTTACGCGATTTAGTCATTTTTCTCAAATTAAGCATTCAAACTATAACATTTCTCAACGAAAATTTCACACAAACATACCCTCATGCTGTAGACATTAAAATAATAATAAAATAATTATTTTAACTTTGGATTTGTGATCCCAAAATCAACTTTCCAATTTAACTAAAAACGGGCTATTACAACTCTCCCCCCTTAGGGATTTTCGTCCCCGAAAATCTTACCAAAAAAAAAAGTTAGGGTACTGTTTTCTCATAGATTTCTCAGTTTCCCATGTGGGTTCTTCGACCCCATGAAGATGTGTAGCACCCCTAACCCGTATCCGTCGTCAGAATAAGGTTACGGAGCGTTACCAGAGTTTTTAGAATATTTTTCAGATAATTCCTGTAAGTTACTATTCATTAATCCAAATCATTTAAAACGTCCCTTAATTGGACCATCGAAATCCATTACGAGCATTAGAATTGAGTTGGGACTTAATCAAAACCTCTAAGAATTTTTCATGAATTTTGAAAAAAAAATTCTATGTTAAGGGCTCACATGCCCATCTGGTTCGAGGGACACGCCCGTGTGACCCGGGGACATGCTCGTGCTAGAAGCCGTGTTTGACCCCGTGTAACTCTCTTACTTGTGCACATGGTAATGCCACACACCCGTGTGATAGGCCGTGTGGTTAAATAATTCAATTCGAAATTAGGTGCAAGTTTCACACAACCAAGACATACGCCCATGTTCTAGGCCGTGTGGCATACACGGCTAAGGCACATGCCCGTGTCTCTGCCCGTGTGCTCAATTCTGAGAATTCTGTTTCTCGAATTTAAGGTGCAGAGGACACACGGCCTAACTACCCGCCCATGTACTCGGCCATGTGTCACACATGGTCTAGACACACGCCCGTGTGTGTGGACAAAATAAAGTCATTCTTAGCTTCATTTCTCACCCAAAATCACTCCCATGACCAACACTTGAATCACACATCCAAATACCAACCATTTCAAGCATTCAAATCAAGAAAATTCCATCATTCATCATGGCATATCATTTCATGTATACATGTCTATAATCTTACCTTAGTTATGTCCTCATGTTAGACATATTTTGATCAACTACTTAACATATGTGTAGCTACCGTAGTTTGACATTACAAGTATATTAAAACAAACCATTACTAGCCATTCCAATGGCTAGATTACAAGCATCATTTACATTTACATGCCAATATGGCCAATATATCCTATACATGCCATTACAACAATAATTGATTTACCATATTGTACCAACATGGGCCGATGGATAGTGTGAGTGATCGTCGCCAAGCTTCCAATCCAACAAGCTTCCGATTTACTATAAAATAGGGAAATAAAACTAAGTAAGCATAAAATTCTTAGTAAGTTCGTATAACATACATAACTTACCATTCATTCTATTTTGAGGTAACTATGTAAGGCATATTCAATCAATTTGACATCAAGCCATACACACATCCTCATTGCCCTTATTAGTCATATATTCCATAATAACATCAAAACATATATGGCTCAACAACAATCAAGTTTCCATGCACATATGCTTTCCACATAATGTATTCATTTAACATGTATAAATCATCTCTTTATATTACAAGTATAATTTCGTAATAGTTTATCTCAAGTTCATATTATTTCATATCAGAACTTTACCCATATTATTTGGAATATCAAGGACACAATTAGTACACTCAAGGTGTACAAGTCCAAAATCAAGAACGAACATATATTCATCAGATAAAATCCATGTACAAATATCATCATCACATATTTTCATATATCATTTATCATGTATCATCATTTTCTTGTATTTCAAACGGATACGTGTAATAACTCATTTTATCATTCATATCTTCTCATGTGTAGAATTGTCACCCGTTGAATTTATTCGGAATATCAATGGATAACAGATAATACACTCGAGGTGTACGAATCAGGATCCATCAAATCATGTCCAATGGTACATAAGGTACTATATCAGAGTGTACACTCTTGAGACACACATGTATACAACAGGATTACCAATCCAGGCTAAATCCTTTTTATGACATATGCTCTAAGGAGCTTGATCTAGATTACCCGTCTGGGCTAAATCCAATCTATAACATGTGGTCGAGAGGACTCATATCAAGATTACCTGTCTGGGCTAAATCCTTCTCTATAATAAGGTCAATAGGATTACTCGTTCGAGTTAAATCTTGTCAGCAACAAATGCAGGACCTAATTCATTTCGGGGAATCACATATCCATCGATTTTTCCATTTATTCAACTAGGATTTAAACATTTTTCAAACACTATCGGGAATGTGATTATTTCATACATCTAGAACATTCATATGATTCAAATAAACACATTACACATTCATTTCAAGCATAAAAGTAACATTTTTATCATTTACCAGGCATTATTATTGATTGGGATTTGTTAGATACATTTTCAATGTCATAATATATGATATTTATACAATTCACAAACACAACATTTAATTCAAACATATAAATATACACAATTTAGTTACACGAACTTACCTCGACAATATTCGTGTACGTAAAATCTACTAATCTAATATTTCCCTTTTTCCTCGTTCTAGCTCCGAATTTGGTCTATCCAGATCTATACAAGTAAATTTGACATCAATTTCTCATATTTCATACTCATTTGGATTCAATTTACATCCTAGGTAAAATTACCATTTTGCCCCTAACTTTTCCATAAATTCCCATTTCGTCCCTAGGCTTGGAAAATAAAATTTGTGCAATTTACTCCCTATTCCAAGCCTAACCAAAATCCCATTACAAAATTTACAGCACATACATTTCACAAATTTCAAAATTTTCCATGGGTTTTACCACTTTTTCATTTTAGTCCCTAAATCAAGTTTTCATCAAAAATTACTTCGTAAAAGTTGTTTATCTATGAATAACTTTTCATTTTCTATCATAAATTTCTAATTTTCAGCATATTCATCCATGATCCAAATTTCATATCTTGATAACTTTTCAAATAAATTGCCTAAATAGAAAGATTAGACATCCCGATTCCAAAAATATAGAAATGACTAAAAACGGGCTAAGGAAATTTACCCAATTTGGCCATGAAAGTTTCTTCTCTCTCTTCTAGGGTTTCCATGGAATATTTTGGGGAAGAAGATGATAAAAATGATTTTATTTCTATTTAATAATTTATCATCTTTTAATAATTTTGATTTCCAATTTAGTCCTTAGCCTTTTCTCAATTTCCATGGATGAATCATCCAAAATTATCTACATACTTTTTATTAGTGGTCCAATTACCATATAAGGACCTTAAGTTTTGAATTTCATAACTATTTGATTCTTCTAACTATTAGAATCTAACTTTTGCTTTTTATGTGATTTGGTCCTTCTCGTAATTAAATACAAAATTGGTAAAATTTTCTTATCAAAATTTTCACATGACATTTCTATCATATTATGGACTATGTAATAAATAAATAAAAATTTTATTTTTGGCTCGGATTTGTGGTCCTGAGGCCACTATTCCGATTTCACCAAAATTGGGCTGTTACACGATGCCATAAAACTTTCACCAAAGCTATGCATTTATTTCTCAATTCTTTAACCTCTCGAGCTAAAATTCTGATTGGTTCTTCATTATACATCATATCATGTTGAATTTCAATCTCTGTTAGGAAATTATGTGTGATGGATCTGATCGGTACCGTCGTAACATCGACATGTGAAACACATTGTAAAACTTTTCCAACATAGATGGTAAAGCTAGCTGATATACTACTGGCCCTATTCGTTCAATAATCTCATACGGCCCGATGAATCGCGGACTCAATTTTCCTTTGCGACCAAAAGGAAGTATTGTCTTCTACGGAGATACTTTTAGAAATACTCTATCACCGATCTGAAATTCAATTTACATTTCAAATCCGCGTACGATTTCTATCGATCTGAAGCTGCTTTCAAACTTTCACGAGTTACTTTCACTTTCTTTTCAGTTTCTCTAATCAAATCAACTCTGTGAATCTTTTTCTCACTAAGTTTGCTCAAATACAATGGAGTTCGGTAGTTAAGACCATACAAAGCTTTTTACGGTGCCATCTTTATGCTCAATTGAAAACTATTGTTATATGCAAATTCAATCAACGGTAAAAATTTCTCCCAATTGCCTTCAAACTCTAAAACACGACAACGAAGCATATCTTTGAGAATTTGTATTACTCTCTCAAACTAACCATGAGTTTACAGATGAAATGCAGTACTAAAATTCAACCTCATACCCAGATCTTCTTGCAATTTCTTCCAAAACCGCGATGTGAACCTCATATCTCTATCCGAAATAATCAAAACTGACACCACATGCAATCTAACGATCTTTGAAATGTACAATTCAGCCAATTTATCAAGCAAATAGTCAGTACATACCGAAATGAAATGAGCAGATTTCATCAGTCGATCAACGACAACCCAAATATCATCTTTCTTCTTCGGAGACAGTGGTAATCATGATACGAAATCCATCGTAACTCTATCCCATTTCCACTCTGGTATCATCACAGGCTGTAGCAATCCCGAAGGAACCTAATGTTTAGCTTTAACTTGCTAACAAACCAAACATCTCGATACAAACTCTAAAATGTCTCTTTTCATGCCCGACCACCAATACAATTGTTTTAGATCATTATACATTTTTGTACTCCTCGGGTAAATAGATAAACAACCACTGTGTGATTCTTGTAGAATTTTTTGAATGAGCTCAAAATTCTTTAGTAAAAAAATTCTATCTTGGAACATTAAACAATCATCTGATCCAATATGATAGTCTGAATCACTAGTTGACTCACATTGCACTCTTTTAACTTACAACTTGCTGTGACACTTTTGAGCTTCATAAATCTTTTGAAGAACTATCAATTTAGCTTTTAACTCTGCTAAAATCGAACCATAATTAGACAAGGTTAACTGAGCATTCATCGCTCTCAAAGAAAATAATAATTTTCTACTCAAAGCATTTGGGACTACGTTCGCTTTCCCCGAATGATAATCAATCACCAGCTTCTAATCTTTCAACAACTCAAGCCATCTACATTGTCGCAAATTCAGATCTTTCTGAGTCATTGTATATTTCATGCTCTTGTGATCGGTAAAGATAAGGCACTTTTCACCGTAAAAATGATGTCGCCAAATTTTCAATGCAAAAACAATAACGACCAACTCTAAATCTTGCGTCGGATAATTCCTTTCATGTAGTTTCAACTGTCTTGAGGCGTAAGCTATTACTTTACCTTCTTGCATCAAAACACAACCCAAATCGTTTAATGATGCGCCGCTAAAAATCACAAACTCTTTACCAGATTCAGGTTGGACCAACACTGGTGCCTCAGTTAACAATGTTTTCAACTATTCAAAACTCTGCTGACATTTTTCAGACCACTCGAATTTCACATCTTTTTGTAGCAATCTAGTCATCAGTGTAGCAATCATCGATAATCCTTTAACAAAACATCGATAATAACCAGCTAAACCCAGAAAGCTTCTAACTTCAGATACATTTCTTGGTGGTTTCCAATCAACAATTGCAGAAATCTTACTCGGATCAACTCGTATACCTTTAGGTGAAACAGTATGTCCCAAAAATCTGACTTCTCAAATCCAAAACTCGCATTTGTTGAATTTAGCGAATAATTGCTTATCTCTCAAGGTTTGTAGCACAATCCTCAAATGCTCGGCATGCTCAGACTCATCTCTTGAATAGATTAGAATGTCGTCAATGAATACAACCACAAACCTGTCCACATACGGTCTAAAGATTCGATTCATCAAATGCATAAAAACTGTAGGAGCATTAGTTAATTCAAAAGGCAAAACAAGAAATTCATAATACTCGTACGTTGTTCTGAATGCAGTTTTCGACACATTCGAATCCTTAACTCGCAACTGATAGTAGCCCGATCTCAAATCAATCTTCGAGAACATTGTTGCCCCTTTCAACTGATCGAACAAATCATCGATTTTCAGCAATGGATACTTGTTCTTTATCGTAACCTTGTTGATATGACGATAATCAATACAAAGTCTCATTGATCTGTCTTTTTTCTTTACGAACAATACTGGCGCACCCGAAGGCGAAAAATAGGTCTCGTAAAACCTCTATTTGTTAACTCTTGCAACTGAGTTTTCACCTCTTTCAATTCTGTCAGAGCCATTCTGTACGGAGCTATCGATATCCGTGTTGTTTTCGATAATAATTCAATTGCAAATTCGACCTCTCTGATTGGTTGTAACCCCAGTAACTCTTTTGGAAACACATCTGGATACTCACAGACTACTAGCACTGATTCAATTTTTTATTTAGCCACTTTTGTATCCAGTACATAAGCAAGATAAGCTTCGCAACCTTTTCTTACACATCTTTAAGCTGACATAGACAAAATCACAACAGGCAATTCACTCAATTCATCTGATTCAATTCGAATGATTTCACTATTCTGACATTTCAATTAAATAGCCTTTCGTCTAGAATTCACAACCACATCATGTAACGTCAACCAATCCATACCAAGAATTACATCAAAACTCATCAAATGGTAGTAGCATCAAATTAGCCAGAAAATAGTAACCCCGAGTCATTAAAGGACAAGTCTTGCAAACTTTATCAACTAGAGCATATTTGCCTAAGGGGTTCAACACTTTAATCACAAACTAGGTAGACTCAACAGATAAACTCTTACTAGACACTAAATTCATGCAGATATATGAATGAGTTGATCCAAGATCAATCAAAGCAATTACACTAGTATTGTAAAGAGAAAATGTACCGTTGATAACATCAGGTGATGACGCATCTTCGCGAGCGCGAATAGTGTAAGCTCTAGCAGGTGCTCTGGCCTCGGGTCTCACAATGGAGTCCTTTTTCGCTTCTATACTTGTAACACCCCAAACTCAGCCCAGACGTTATGGCCAGATCTGACGTGTCACATGGACTTACGACTTAGTATGCATTTGCTGGTTTAAATGATTGGGGTGGTCTTTGTAAAAACAGCGGTTGAATGAAAAGCCGGTTTATCAATCTTTAGGATATCCATTTGTTGTGCTTGTTGAGTCTTAAAAATGTTCATTAATTTTGAAAACCCGCGCAGCCTAACACTAGCAGTTTCGTTATCGTATAAATATAATCAGAAAATAAAACCATAGAGGAAAAAAGAAATTTAAATTGCGGCCTTATTACAACTTAAAACCCAAAATTAAATCAGAATATAAAAATAATAAAAATAAACTAACTTAGAAAAGCCAATTTTGCAGATGATGTGGCCACTCCGAATCCCACACAGCTCCAAGCCCACTATGGTTGGGGATTTCCTGCAGAGATGAAAATAAAGGGTGAGTTCGGTAAACTCAGTGTGTAACATAACCCAACCATAGCCCAAAACAGATCAAACCTCAGAGTCAGACTTATCTGGGCCTTGGCCCAATATAGAAATCAGAATGAAACCCATAGGCCCATAGCTGATATAGAACAAATATATCATGAATGTAGAAATCCCAACCCAGAGCCATCCATAACACCCCCGTACCAGCCTTACACCATGTGGGGAGACTACTCGACCCACCCAACCGCTACACACCATAGAAATTGCAACGAGGCTGCCAGATATTGTGACGAAGTCACCATATACAGATATTGTGGCTAGGCCACCAGAACAGATATATACATATATGGCAAAGCCACCAAATTGCAGCGAGGCTGCCAGATATTGTGACGAAGTCACCAAAACAGATATATGTGGCGAGGCCACTAGATTGCAGTGAGGCTGCCAGAATGCTTCCTCCATCAATATAAACCCATGTCCCATGCAACAGAAATAATATGTCATGGCATACGATACGTAAAGTAACATCATGCTTTTCGAAAAAAATAACCACGGGGTAAAATCGTAATTTTGCATGCATAAGGGTATTTCAGTAATTATTACCTATTGCTAAGGTTTCATTCTCATTCTAATGTTTACCAAGTAATCAGAAGTACTTACCTCATCTTTTTACCAAAGTGGGCCCGTTGGCCCACTAGCCCATTTTCGGCCCATTAAGCCTAAAAATACTGTTGTTCACGAAAATGCACACTCTGCACTCTAATCATCCAAATGCACCATATTCATTAACAACTGTCTCACGAGGGCTCGCACGCTCGCGAGTTTACAAAATACCAACGTTTCGGTATTTCGGCTTTTACCGATTCAGTCTAAGGGAGGGTGTCGTTTACACACCTGGTTGATGACGATTGATGACGATATCTCCCACGCGATAATCCTACAATCGGTCACTAACACATTAGACATACGAATTAACGATAACTAACATAAATCCACATCAACTAACCTAATCATCACACAAGTTAGTCATTTACGCACGAGGGGCAAAATAGTCATTTAACACTCTAGGGGCAAAATGGTAATTTTACCCCACAAGGGTATCTCGGTAATTCTACCCTACAGGGGTATTTCGGTATTTCTACCCTACAAGTGTATTTCGGTAATTCTATCCTACAGGGGTATTTCGATAATTCTACCCTACAGGGGTATTTCAATAATTCTACCCTACAGGTGTATTTCGGTAATTCTACCTTACAGGGGTATTTCAGTAATTCTACAATTTATCCACTTGGGCCTATGGACCCATTGGGACCACATGGCCCATTTCAGCCCATTGCTGCCCGAAATAGCCGTCCTACTGCTAAAGTAATGAGGAATACACACCTGTTAGGAGACTGCAGTTAATCTGCGCTCCAAACACTCTTAGTTGACGCCCAACCCAAACGAACACGTCACAAAGCAAAAGGGATCAGCCAAGAAGGGTATGCCTACTCTCCTCATGTTTGCTCTATTTAAAGCTAGCTCTCCATTTACTCTTATGTTAGCTTCCCGATGTGGGATCCCTCCATCACCAGAGTTCAAAACCAACACCAACTCTTGCCGTCCCAACATAGCAAAATAATCAACCTTTGCATGCCAAGGGATTCGAACCAAAGTCCTCTCACATGCCAACTCATGCCACCACCACTAGGCCACAAGCTCACTTGTGTCATAAATCCAACACATTAAACTTTAAAGCGCACCTACTTGCTTCTAGATTTAGAAAAACCAAAATATATTGCAAGAGCCAAGACTTGAACCTTGGACCCCTTGCTTCCTCTATGGCGTCACTTCCTTGTCCCCTAAGTGGCGCCACCTTGCCACTACACCACACTCATTTTTCTGTCATCTTTTACCCCTTTACTCTTAAAAGCCCAAACGCCAATTGCATCACCTGTTCATAAAATTAAAATTCCGAAGACTACCACAGATTTAACTTAAGTTTGGGCCTTCCAAAGGCCCACTAACCTACTAAAATATATATTTTAACCAACCAGAACACACACAAATTTTAAAAATCAAAAAATCACAGAAAACCTAAAAATTTGGGCGTTATAGCCCATACAAGCCCACACAATTCATTTATTTCACATTTTAGTCCCACAATTTATTATTTTTCAATTTAGCTTTATTATTATTATTATTATTATTATTATTATTATTATTATTATTTATCCAACAATCTCCAAAATGTCGTCGACCACACTGTTGACAATCAGTTTTATTGTTTCTCACACTGCCAACACTCGATACTGATGTAGCTTGAGTCTTAGGACTTGAGTATTATTTCCCACGATCTCTATTTGGATACTCGATTGAAGTATTCGAACGAGTGTATGAATCTCTTGATTTCTTTGATGAAGACTGATATGGTTTATTTATTGTTCTTTTTCTCAAATCTCTAGCCTTAAAATCCACCTTTCTCTTTTCTTTGCCAAGTTCTTCTACTTTGCAAGCTCGGTCAACTAAAACAACAAATTCTTTAAATTCTAGAATCCCGACCAACAGTCTCATATCTTTGTTCAGACCATCTTCAAATCTTTTACACATAATCGCTTCAGTTGAAACACATTCTCGAGCGTACTTACTGAGTCTAACAAACTATCGCTTATATTCAGTCACAGACATACGGCCTTGTTTCAATTTCAAAAACTCTTAGTGTTTTTTATCAATAAATTGTTGACTGATATATTTCTTTCTGAACTCAGCTTGAAAGAATTCCCAGGTAACTATTTCCCTTTAGGACCACTGATACTAGGGTATTCCACCATTGATAAGTTGTGTCCCTCAGAAGTGATACGACACATTTTAAACATTCAGTCGGTGTGCAAGAAAGCTCATCAAATAATCTGATAGTGTTTTCAAGCCAAAAGTCAGCTTTCTCGGGATCGTCATCAACATTAGCTCTAAACTCTTCGACTCCGTGTTTTCAAATCTTATCAACTGACAACTTATTCAGTCTCAGAATTTCTACACCTTGAGGAGATACGGCAACCGGTTGGGGATTAGGTGGGGGTGGAGGTTGTTGAGCAGCCAAATTTGTTCGAACAAACTCCGTAAACCACTCATTCATCATCTAGAAGAAGGCTTCTTTAGCCTCTCCTCCCTGGCTACCCGATACGGGTCTCGACTCTGATTGCACTACTTACATACTCTTTCTCTTCTTTAACATCCCTGTTAAATTACCCGTTGAGCCACTTGGACTACTCTAGCATACTCGGGAATCTCGTACACATAGTACTGTACCAATGCCATATCCCAGATATGGTCTTACATGTAATCTCGTATCGACGCCAATAGCCCAGGTATGGTCTTACACGAAGCCTCATATCGATGCCATATCCCAGATATGGTCTTAAACGTAATCTCAGCAACCCTATTGTCATGACATTTGTATCCTATCTATTCTTAAGGTTCAACCGGGACTTTCGCTGTATTGAATCTCTACCGGTCACTTCAGTAGTATCGTACTCAATAGCCTTCATTTTATTTCAATAATATAGCATTTACCACAATTATATCAATTAAGCATTTATACATATTTAATTTTATGCTTATTAAACATACGAACTTACCTCGGCATAAAAATGGCCAAAAGGACCTAACCGTCAAATACTTATTTTTCCCCCGTTTTAATTCTGAATGTCGTTTTTCTTTATCTATAATAAAACATTTAACTTATTTAACATTATACTATTCAAATCATCCCAAAATCATATTATGGCAAAAATTACATTTTTACCCCTAAACTTTCACATTTTTACACTTTGGCCCCTAGGCTCGTAAAATGAAATGTACAAAATTTCTGCAATACCCATGCCTAGGCGAACCTTATACATTCTTATAGTAGTCCACATTTTTCTTTTATTAGCATTTTAACACCCATTTTACAACTTTTTACAAATAGGTCCTTTTTGACATTTTTACCGAAAATCACTTAGCAAAAGTCGTTTCTCTAAGAACACATGCATTTTCTACCATTAGCCATCAAAATATACACATGTCTAACATGGGAAAACACTAGACCTTAATCATTCCTCAAATTAGTACTAGAAATAGGTAGATCATGTTACAAGATTTCAAAAACATAAAAATCATTAAAAACGGGGCTAGAACGGACTTACAATCGAGCTTGGAAACCTGACAAACCCTAGCCATGGTTTCCTCTTGTAAATTTCAGCCATGGGAGGAGGATGGACAAAAATTGGTTTTTATTTTGGCTTTTTAATTCATTTAATTACTAAATTACTAAAATGCCCTTAATGAAAAACTTTAGAAACATACCTAACCATGTCCATTTTTGTCCAACAAATTAACCAATGGTCTAATTACCAGTTAAGGACCTCCAATTTAAAATTTCATTACAATTAGACACTTTTTCACTTTGCACTTTTTACAATTTAATCCTTTTGACTAAATAGAGTGTCCAAACGTCAAAATTTTTGAAGAAATTTTCACAAAATCATTCCATAAAACTGTAGACCATAAAAATATAATAAAAATAATTTTTTTCTACTTCGGATTCGTGGTCCTAAAACCACTGTTCTGGCTAGACCAAAATTGGGTTGTTATAACTCTCCCCCCTTTAGGGATTTTCGTCCCCAAAAATCTTACCAGAAAAGAAATTAGGGAAACGTTCTCGAAGTTTCTTCTACCTCATCGAAGAGTCCTTTTCAAGGGAAATAATACCAAAAGCACTCTGTCATCAATCTCGAATCCAATATTTCAAATTTTCAAATCTGTATACTACTTATGTCAGTCTGAAGTTGTTTTCAA
The DNA here is from genome assembly GCF_025698485.1 of Gossypium arboreum. Classification (NCBI taxonomy): domain Eukaryota; kingdom Viridiplantae; phylum Streptophyta; class Magnoliopsida; order Malvales; family Malvaceae; genus Gossypium; species Gossypium arboreum. Next base: position 69,720,742 of record NC_069079.1, on the reverse strand, counting down.
CTTTCATGAATCACTTGGTTCTCAATCTTGCAAAGAAAACATCGCTTTAGCTTTTTAATTTAGCTAAATTCAGACTTCCATCAAATAAGATTAATCATGTAACCAACACTCAAAAAATGAACAAAAGCTTTCCATTCAAGCATCTACGACTATATGCACTTTCCCAAAGGTTAATCATTAACTATTCACAATCTTTCAATAGTTCACGGCATCAACGTTGTCTTAATTTTAGATTTTTTTGTAACATTAGATACTTTATACTCTTAGAATCAAGACGCATATGACGTTTTTCGTCAAACAAACGATGTCATCAAGTTCTCAACATGGACATTCTAGCGGCTGACTCTAAGTCACTGGTCGAACAATTCTTTTAATAATACATTAACTATCTGAAAGCATAAACTATCACTTTACATTCTTGTATTAAAACACATTCTAATCCATTCAATAGTTCATCACTGAAAATTCACGAATTCTTTACTCAATTCAAATAGAACCCAAAACCAGTGCTTCAGTTAATAACACCTTCAATTGTTTTCAAATTTGCTAACATGCAACAAACTATTCAAACTTTCACAAATGTTATAACTTTACCAATCGAAACAGCTTTAACTCATAATGACATCATTCGATTAGGATAAATCTAATAAGTATATCTCTGTATCACACTTTCTAGAATATGAATTCTTCCTTCGAAGTTCCCGTCTATTCACCCATGAATATACAAAAAATTATTTTCTTACCTGAGGATAAACTTAAATGCATATAACTCAAATTACCTTTCAACTGTCCAGCTTGCTCAGATAAAAACAATTGAGTCGATCTCAACTATCAGACAATAACATATCAAAATACTTCTTTCTTCATGCTATTAAATAACTCAAACATACAATCTTTTATAATGCCCTTTAACATGCTAATCAAAGATCTTTACAACTGCATTAGCTCAAGGAAACAAAATATCTTCATTGAACTCAATGACTTTAATCAAACTTACCTAAGAAAAGAAAACCATCATACAATTTGAGCTTGAGCTTCCACTGTCTATACCTTTGCCGATGTCAATTTCCTTTCATGAAAATTAAAGAAACACTGATACCAAAATCACCACATCCCTATGATCGAACCAGAACTATATCCATAATAGACATAGTTATCACAAGCCAAAGAATACACTTTAAAGATGAGCCATGGTTAATAATTTACGAAATAAAGATGATAAGAAGACCGAGATAAAGAAATCCAAGATGTGATACCATACTGGAAGTCTAAGAACATAACTCATATGAAAATAATAAAGATCTCACTACAGGAAAACAGACTTTTAGCGGCATTTTTAAGCGCCGGTAATACTTTTAGCGGCGCTTTCCCAAGCGCCACAAAAAATGTCGCTATATGCAGCGCCACAAAAATTAGCGGTGTTTTTTAGAAAAAACGCCGCTAAAGACCAGGACATTTAGCGACGCTTTTATAAAAAACACCGCTAAAGACCAGGACCTTTAGCGGCGCTTTTATAAAAAACGCCGCTAAAGACCAGGACCTTTAGCGGCGCTTCTATAAAAAACTCCGCTAGAGACCAAGACCTTTAGCGGCGATTTTATAAAAAATGCCGCTAGAGACCAGGCCCTTTAGCGGCGCTTTTATAAAAAAACGCCGCTAAATACCTGTACTTTTAGTGGCGCTTTTTTAAAAATCGCCACTAGAGACCAGGACCTTTAGCGGCTCTTTTATAAAAAACGTCGCTAGAGACATGTACTTTTTGCAATATGTATTTTTGTACCTATATCCAGCCCTCCTGCAAGAAATTCAATAAAAAACAGCAAATATACCATGAAATCCAACCAAAACACGCAAATTTAAATAATACAAAACTATACGAAAACTATATTATATAAATTGTAAATGAAAATTCAAAATATTCTTAAAATAATGTTAAAAGTTACAAGAAAACAAATTTCTATGATGGCGGATTTTGAAATTGCTGGAACATAGTCATCATAAACTGAAGCTGCTGCTAGAGTTTATTGTATTTCCTGTTCTGCTCCGCCTCCCTCGTTGTTGCCTCCACCTACCTCGCTGCTGCCTCCGCTCTAAGTTGAGAAATTTGCTCGTCTGTGCTAGCTTGTATCTGAACTATCTGATCTTTTAACCTCTGAACTTCACTTGACTTTGACTCCTAAGGCATGTATTGGTGCGAGGTGGATCCAAAATATTGGGTCGGGTTAACACCGATCCTTGTAATCTAACCCGACCATACCTTTCAGGACCCAAAACTTCATTAATAATTCTGTTATCAATATCCTCAAAATTAACAGAACTATCAGTTGAAGCAGTCGTTTCATACTCTGCCTTCTTATCTTTTAGTTTCTCCTAATAAATCGCTTAAAAGTTAGAAACAAAATATACAATAAAAGGAATACAACATAACATTATTTAAATTACACTAATAAAATGACGAATTAAAAATTATAATTAAATATTATAAATATTTATAATGAATCAATTTTATTAAGTAAATACACCATAATTTCTGCAATTTCGGATGACATCGGAGTTCTATCTTTTTTCTCATGTAGTAATGTCAAAAGTTGAAGGCGTCCAACTTTTTGACCAGACGAGGCTTCCTACAATATAGTAGTAAAAATATTATTTAATAGTAAAAGTTATTAATACTTGATAGATTTAATAAATCCATAGTACCTCGGCTTGAGCTACACAAGCAAAACTTTTCGACCTCATTGTAATGCGTAAATTTTTGTTTTTGCTCACGCTTGTTCCAACTCGCTCACGGTCCTACATAATGAAATTATTATTACATATATAGTATATACTATAAACCGAAAAATTTATAAGAGTTTGCAAGTACATAATACTTCTCCTTTCTTCGAATTCCAAAATCGAACCGCATCTTCCCATTGGTACCTCAGCATTCCCGGTGTGACATTTTGCAATTTTTCTTCGAGGCTTATGGGTTTTTTAAAATATTCTTTTTTCAAAATGCTTTTATTGTCTCTCCATTTTTTACCCAATGCCTTCTGATATAGCCATCAGAGACCTCTAAAGCAAACCTATCCTAAAAAACACAAGTTTAGGAAGTAAATATAAATGAAACTTAAACCAAAGTATTATAATTACATTAATGTTTTGTTACCTTAATATTAGAGAGAGCTTGATTTTTATTACTATCAGGCATGTTATGCCATGATTCGTAGTTGATGGGCAACATATTGGCATTTCGTGCTATAATGCCCAAATAGCCTGCTAAAAGTCGAGCTTCTTGTCCAACAGGCTGACCATGGCTGTTTCTAGTTACTTTGACATGCTCGACAGAATTTAAGTTATATAAATCTGTTAGGAGCGTACGTCCTCGACCTCTGCGTGTCCCACCATTTTCAGCTGAAAAATAATAAATTATTACTATATTGAAATTTAAAAATAAATCAGTAATAAAATTTAATACAATTTGTAAAATAAACTTAACATTACTTTGAAATTCCACAGACTCGTCAAGTGTCTCCGGCACGCTTGAAGATCCAACAACTGTCTGCTGTTCAGTATTTACTTCTTCCAAATTTGTAGTATTCTGTACAATACTAAGATCCCTTAATCTTTTTCTAGGCATTTTTCCTGCAACACATAAAATAGATAAAATTTTAGTAAGAAATAACAACAATAGTAAATATAAAATAGTTAAATTATATAACATGACCAATGTTAAAATTATAACATTACATATAAATAAAAAATCATAAAATCTTACTACATCATAAATCGTAAATATCTTCGTCTACATCCTGACGAACCCATTGAAATTGTGTACTAGTACTAGGGATATTTTCATCTAAGTCTTGTTCTGGAAAAGGCAAAGTTTCTGATCTTTCACCGATGTCATCTCTACTTCCATTCCCCATGTCAAACAAGTCTCTAGGGGTGTTTCGGAGTACAACGTACCAACCCTCATCAATTGGATCTTTCGAGTAAAAAACTTGTTTAACTTGAGAAGAAAATACATACGGCTCGTCTATCAAATGTTCTCTAGTGTGAATTAATCGAGAGAAATTCACCATTGTAAAACCAAACTGATCATTTTTAATTCCGCGAGTAGTATTAGCAACAGCCCAATCACATCAAAATAAGACAACTTTCCATTTTCCATAATAATCCAACTCAATAATGTCGGTTAGAAGTCCATAATACTCCACATTTCCCTCGACAGGATTACTGTCCCTAGCACTAGCATAACTTGTAATTAAAGAATTAACAACTACTCTACAATTTTGAGTTCTCCTCAATCTCTCGCGATATTTGGTATGAAATCTAAATCCATTCATGATGAAGCCACTATATCTTTTTACTACTCAATTCGGACCTTGGGAAAGCCATTTAACTTCGTCATTAATAACATTCCCACTCCAAACCTATTGAATCGAAAGTAAATTGAGTAATTATAAATGTTATGAGAAAACATTATTATTTGTCAATAAAATGTTGAGTTGCATAACGTTATTCATGAAAAGATTCTGCGAATAACCTATTAATCTCGCGATGTTGTAATCTTCGTGAGTGTGGACGAGATCTTAAGATTTTGTTTGTACTCACTATGTTAAACACATGTTTAATTCGTTAAAAAATAAACAAATCAAAAAAAGAAGAATATTTATCATATTCTAGAACTTACTTGCGTAATTGTTCAAGTGCATCGTGGTGGAAAAGAACATATCTATGTGCTTGTATCCAAGATCGGTCATCTAATTCTACAATTTCAACTTTGTCGATTGGTTCTCCATAACTTTGAAATAAATAAGTTTTGTCCAAGTTAGGATCATTGAGTCCGACATTTCTACTTGGTCTATTCAATCTTGTTTCAACATCTAAATATCTAGAACAGAATGTCATACACTCCTCTGCCAAGAAGCCTTCAGCAATTGATCCTTCCGGATAACGCTTGTTACGGCAATAAGACTTCAATTTGCTTAGGAACCTAAACACCATATACAACATTATCAAAACTGGTAACTATAGGTATAAAGGTGAATGCCTTTGAAATAAATTAGCACATTTCAATTGGATACATCCAATGATAGAAAACCGGCCCACCAATTATTGCTTCACGAGGGAGATGAATGACAATGTGCACCATAATAGAGAAGAAGGAAGGTGGAAAGATCTTCTCCAAATTGCATAATGTCAAAGCGGCTCGATCTTGTACTTTTTCAAGTTCTTCAACATTCAGAACTTTGCCACAAATTGCTTTCATTATATTGGACAACTCAATTATACAGGACGTTACCTTCTTTGACATACAGCACCGTAAAGCAATTGGAAGTAGATTTTGCATCAGGATGTGATAGTCATGTGATTTTAATGAATATAGTCTTTGATCTTTAAGACTTACACATCAAGATATATTTGATGAATACGTATCCGGAACCTTTATATCCTTCAACACCATGCAGAACATTTCTTTCTCTTCCTTTGACATTGCAAAAATTGTAGGCGGCAACCAATATTTTCCATTAGGAAGTACTTGGGGATGAAGATCACGCCTAATTCTCATGTGAACTAAATCAAGTCAACTTTGAAGATTATCTTTTGATTTCTCAGAGAAAACTAGAAGAAAAACAATGCTTATACGCTCTGGAATTAATTGTAACAGAGACAATATATTTTCCAGATATATATAAAACAAAACAACATCCAGTAGAAGCAGAAGAATAGCCTCACATAAATTTCACCATTAACTTTTATTTCAAACAAAATAGAATAGAACCCCAAAGACAGAGAGATAAGATGTGTTGATCATCAACCAACCAGACCAACAGTGCTTTCAACTAGCATTTTAATCAGCTAGCATTCTCATACGATAAGGATTTCATTAGAAAACGAACAATCATATATATCTCTGAGGATAAATGCATATACAAAATACCCAGGAGAGATCATCATAATCTATTCAATTACAACTGTCACACTCAAACATCTTTACGATCCAAATATCATTTCTCTGACTAATTCTGTCATCATTAATACCGTATTATTCCATTCATTGGAAAAAATCAATCCGGAAGAAATTCTAGCAAATACATACTTTAGACATCATATCTGAATGAGTCGATTAGTCGAGATTAACTTTTTCTTTAACCGTGACATTGCAAAATCTAAATGATCTTTAGAATAACCTAGCATCTTTTACAAAACTGTATTCACTTGCTAAACTATTCTCAACCCTGACCATATTATTAGTTATTCTACTATTGAACTCTTTAGTCTCTCACTTGTGAGCTCGTTCAACATAAATCTCATGAAATTTCATTATAAAATACCATATTGGTAAGAGGGTGAGGTCGTAAAGCCTCTAACTCAACTCTCATATATACACTTGTGACTTAACATCATCATCATCATCATAATATCATCACAGTTATGCAATTTACTTCAAGCAAATTAACATGCATATTTATATTACACGAACTTTCTGATTATCTTATTCAAACAAGTACACTTATACATACATTCCATAAGAGTAACTTTACTTATCGCATTCACTTAATCAAACAAGTCAGTCACATAACATCATATGAATGCCAAACAAACATGGATGCTTATCACAATATAAACTTTCATTTCGTGTCACTTTTCCATATTTCAAGAATAATTCCCATGGAAATATTGTAATTTTGATGGATATTTGGGTAGTATACTCAAGGTATGCATGTCAATAATCTGTCAATTCATATTCAAAAGTGCCCTTCTAGCACATATTCATAGTGCACACTCTCGAGCCACGTATGATATAACAGGATTGCCAGTCCTCGCTAAATCTTTTTGATAACATATGCTCTAAAGGCTTACTTTGGATTACCGGGCTTAATCGATTTCATAAAATTTATAACATTTTATCATTTTCATAAAATCACCACAATCCATCAAAATACAATGTTCAATCGGGACAATGACATTTCTACCCGTATTTCTCAACTTATGGTTATTTCATTTTGTACATCATCACATACATATCATGAACTCTTATTCATACCTTTCCAAGTTTCGACTCATCACAAACACATTTTCAAATATCTTAGTACCAGTTTCAGTGTTTTCGAAAATAGCTCGGTTGGAAAGCATCTCTGTCTCAACAAAACAATTTCATCAGAGTCAGGAAATATCACACTATCACAGGTTATATATGGCATGTATACCTAGACTCTTACACATGCTAGGTTAGTTCGAGAATCGACTAAACCATGGCTCTGATACCACTACATGTAACACCCCTTACCTGTATCCGATGCTAGAATAGGATACAAGGCATTACCGGACTTAAACACAAGCAAACATACATTTTCGAGTCATAATTTTTTTTCCAAATTAAAACTTTTTGAAATCAAGCATAAAGTCTTAACACAAGCCTACGAGGTCGAAAACATTCTTTGGAAGTGATTCAAGACTAAATCGAGAACTTTAAAAAATTTTACAACACTTAGAAAATTTTTGCTTGAACAGGGGTCACACGCACGTGTAGGCAGGCCGTGTGGTCACACACACCCGTCTCCCAAACCCGTGTAACTCTCTATTTGTCACTGAAGAACAAATGGAAATCACACGGCCAAGGCACATGCCCGTGTCCCAAGGCCATGTTCTTCACATGACTAAGACACACGGCCGTGTCTTATGCCCGTGTGCTCGATACTGAACATTCTGTTTTGCAATAATTAAGGTGCAGGGGACACCTGATCAGATCACATGACCATGGGGCTGACTGTGTGTCACACACGGCCTAGACACACGCCCGTGTGTCTACCTGTGTGGACAAAAATAATGTAACATCCTGAAATAGGGCCTAGTCAGAATAGTGGTTTTGGGACCACAAATTTGACATCAAAATACTTATTTTATGATTATTATGAGGCCTATAATATGAGTATATACATGTGTTAAATTTTCATGAAGAAATTCTAAGTATAAGATGTCCAATTGGAAATTAAGGACTAAATTGAATAAATTGCAAAACGTGGATTCTAGAACCAGTTTGTATGAAATTGCTACAGATTATGAATTAGAAGGTCTTGGAGATCAATTTTCCCAAATTCTAAATTTTTGGACAAAAAATGGGCTTGCATGGATGAAATTTTAAAGAAAGGGCATGAGGGCATTTTGGTCATTAGGCATTTTAATGAAATAAAAAGGGAAAAATAAAGAAAAAATATGCTCATCTTCTTCCCATAGTTGCCAAAATTTGGAGGACACCATAGCTAGGGTTTCTTCAATTTTCAAGCTCAATAGTAAGTGCTCCCAAGCCCCGTTTTTCATGTTTTTTGTATTTTTGAAATCTCGATAGTTTGCTCTTTCCATTTGTACCCATATTTCATGCTAAGGTTCATGTTCAAAAATTTACCCATGCATGAGTTATTGGTATTTTGATGGATTATGGAAGAATATGAAAGATAAATGTGTGTTAAACATCTTTTCCAAGTTGGTTTTCATGAAAAAAACCTTATAAGGACTATTTTGCAAAAGATGTAAATGTGTGGTAGAAATGAGAAAATAATGGAAAACTTGGGTTGCCATAAGAGAGAAAAATGTTCAGCTAGGCTTGGCTAAGATAGAAATTGCATGTGTTTCATTATACGAGCCTAAGGACTAAATCATAAAGATATGAAAGGTTAGGGGCAAAACGATCATTTGGACCAGGGTAGGTATTAAACTTGAAATATATAATGTGGGGTATTAATAAATTAATTTTTCTATTATAGACCCCGAGGAACAAATTCCAGAGGTCAATCGTGGTAAACGTAAGGTTTCGGAATAATCGAAACACAACTCCGAAAAGACTACGAGGTAAGTTCGAATAACTTAAAGTAAACCCTTGATATGAATAATTGTATGAATTATGAATGCTTGATGATTGTATTTGTTAGTGGTATGAAATATCATAGAAATGCATATTGGTGATAACATGTTAAAAATATCTCGGTTGAGGCTGACAAAGGGAATTCGATGGATAAACCCTCATTGAAAAGGTAAATGAAATCCTGCATGTGTTGCAGTAAGAATTTAGCCAGGACGGGTAATCCGAGATCTCAGGTATGAAAAGGAATCTACCCCGGACGGGTGTTCCTTGAATGATCAAGCCTGTCGAAGAATATGTGTGCATGATGGATTTAGCCCGGACGGGTAATCCGATTAGGGTCTGAATTTATCCTGGATTGGTAATTCAGATCCGAGCTCATTAAGGGTGTTTGTCGCTATAAGGGATTTAGCCTGGACTGGTAATCCCGACATCGCCTTATGAGTTCATATAATGAGGGATTTAGCCTGGACTGGTAATCTTGCCATATGATGTGAGGTTCGGGGGAGTGCATCGATGGAATAATCATTCGTAAGAATTCACGGGTATTGGGTATTCCATCGAGGTTTCCTAGAAACTCAACGAGATTAACATGGGATATACATTTATGAATGAAACGTTGAATGATGAGATCATTTAGTTAAATTACATAATACATGATTATGTGACTAACTCATTGATTGAGTGCATGTGATAGGAAATCATTTCATAATGGATGTTTTCATGAAATAAGTATGGATGTTTGCTAATTACTCGGTAAGTTTACTTTCCGGTTATTCGAGCTTACTAAGCATGAAAATGTTTACCCCTCTCTTTTTCCCTGTCTCATGGAGCTCAAGTACTCATGAGAATTGGAAGACAATTGGGGAGTGAACACACTATCAAGTGACCGAACATTCAAGAGCTTCTCTTCCCCTATTTGTTTTCTTAAGTTCGGCTATGAAGAACAAAGGTGGACAAGCTTTGTCCTTTTCATCATTTTGTTATTTTATTTCTCTTTATTTTATGATAATAAAGCCATTAAATCTCATAGTGCTAATTTAAAATGCATATTCCATTTATTCCCATCATGATGGCCGGCCACTTCACCTTGAGGTGGGAATTTTGACATGGAAATCCACCTATTTCATACTATAAGTTATTTGGCCACTACAAATTAGCCTATAGCATTTTCAAAAATTTTCACATAAGTCCTATTTAATAATTTCACATACAATTGACAAGATCAATGCATGAAATTTTCACACATGCACTTTCACATATAATAAACATAGAATATAACATCTAATTATTTTTGTGACTCGGTTTTGTGGTCCCGAAACCACTTTCCGACTAGGGCCAAATTAGGGCTGTCATAACTCTCCCCCCTAAAGGAATTTTTGTCCCCGAAAATATCACCAGAGAAAAGGTTAGGATAACGTTCTTTTATTGAGTCTTCTAGCTCCCAAGTTACTTCTTCAACCCCGTGTTTGAGCCACAGTACTTTCACTAGTGAGATTTTCTTATTTCATAGCTCTTTCACTTCACAAGCCAAAATATGAACTGGTTCCTCTTCATAACTCAAATCAGACTGAATTTCAATCTCTGATGGATTGATCACATGAGAAGGATCAGATCTATACCGATGGAGCATCGAAACATGAAAAACGTTGTGAATCTTTTTAAGTTCAGGTGGCAAAAGTAGTCTATAAACAATCGGCCCAATCCGTTTGGAAATTTCGTATGGTCCGATAAATCTCGGGCTCAATTTGCCTTTACGGCCAAATCTGAGTACCTTTTTTCCACGACTTTAAGAAACACTTTGTCTCCAACTTGATACTCTATATCCTTCCATTTAAAGTCTGCATAAGATTTCTGATAATCTGATGCTGCTTTCAGACTTTCACGGATCACTTTTACTTTCTGTTCGGCCTCTTTAATTAGATCAACTCCGTGAATCTTATTCTCACTGAGTTCGGTCCAAAACAAAGGTGTACGACATTTACGACCGTACAAAGCCTTGTAGGGTGCCATCTTGATGCTCGATTGAAAACTATTATTATACATGAATTCAACCAAAGGCATATATCGTTCCCATGATGCACTAAACTCAAGGATGCAACATCTCAACATATCCTCGAGTGCCTGAATAATTTGCTCAGATTGACCATCGGTCTGGGGATGAAAAGCGGTGCTAAAATGCAACTTAGTACCCAATGCTTCTTGCAATTTCTTCCAAAACCACGATGTGAATCTCGGATCTCTATCCAACACAATAGAAGTAGGTACTCCGTGTAACCTTACAATCTGAGAAACATACAGTTCGGCTAATCTGTCAAGTGAATAATCCATATGTAGGGGAATAAAATGAGCCGACTTTGTCAATCTATGAACAACAACCCAGATCGCATCTTTCTTGCTTGGTAACAATGGCAACCCAGATACAAAATCCATCGTGACTCGATCCCATTTCCATTCGGGTATCATGATCAGCTGAAGTAATCCCGAAGGCACTTGTTGTTCCGCTTTCACTTGTTGACATATCAAACACTTCAAGACAAAGTCAGAAATGTCTCGTTTCATACCATGCCACCAATACTGATGTTTCAGATCATTGTACATTTTCGTACTACCCGGATGAACTGACATTCGGCTGGTATGAGCCTCATTCAAAATCATCGGAATAAGCTCTGAATTTCTTGGAACACACAATCGATTTCTGAACCTCAAACAACCATTGCTATCAATCAAAAACTCTGAATCCTCTTTCGAAACACATAGTGCTCGCTTTGCAACTAATTAATCATCAACTTTTTGAGCTTCACGGATTTTTTGTATCAATAACGGTTTTGCTTTTAATTCTATTACTAACACATCATCAGCAGACACAGACAGATGCACATTCATTTATCACAAAACAAACAGTGATTTATGGCTTAAAGCATCAGCAACTACGTTAGCCTTTCCCGGATGGTAATCAATGACAAGCTCATAATCTTTCAATAATTCTAGCCAACATCTTTGTCTCAAATTCAAATCTCTCTGAGTCATCAAGTATTTGAGACTTTTGTGATCGGAATACACATGGCACTTTTCCCCGAACAAGTAGTGGCGCCAAATTTTCAAAGCGAAAACAATAGCAGCTAACTCGAGATCATGAGTCGGATAGTTTTTCTCATGAGGCTTCAACTGTCTCGAAGCGTACGCTACTACTCTACCCTCTTGCATCACTACATAGCCCAAACCATTTAGAGACGCATCACTGTAGATTACAAATTCTTTACCGGATTCTGGCTGAACTAACATGTACACCCCAAACCCGGCCTGAAAGTTTGGCTCGAATCTGGCGTGTCATATTGAAGTGTTTTTCGAAAACCATGTTTCCATTAAAAACCCTTAATAATAATTAAAAACTTATACCCTTTTTAAACCTTGTTAGAAAACCTCAGCTGAATAACATTCTTAACAACTTTGTAAAAATCTTGGTAGTTACTGAAGCTTAATTTAAAAACAATTGCGGATACGTGATGTTTTGAACAACAGTAGTTGCTTTGGAAAATCGTGTTCTAATACTAGCAATTATAAGAACAATAAGTAAAATTTCAAATTTGAAATCTAGAAAATTACAATGGCTTTACTACAACCCACATAAAACATTTAAAAGTAATAATCAAAACTATAAAATAAACAGTGTGTGTGGCTTCCTCCCTGCCCCTCGCAGCTCCGATCCGTCTAAGGCTGGAAATTACCTGAAAGGTTAATAAACGGGGTGAGTTTACGAAAACTCAGTGTGAAATCCCCTACTATAAAAAAGAACAGTCAGTCATATAATAGAATTATAAGTCTGGCCCCAGCCTTACTAATAGTTTCAGTATCAATTGGGCCTTAGCCCACTATAACAGACAGTACCAGATGGGCCTTAGCCCATTACAGAATAAGAAACATTATTAGAACTAGAATCAAAATGAGAATTAGAATCGAATCGGTGATAGAATCGTAATCGAATTAGAATCGAAATCGTAATCGAATCAGTGATGAAATCGAATCGAATCGAGATCGTAATGTAATCAAAATCAGAATGTGAATGCAATCCCAACCCAATCCAGCCGTATACACCCTCATACCAACCTTACACCATGTGGGGAGACTACTCGACCCACCCAACCGCTACACACCACAAAAATTGCACGAGGCTGTCAGATATTGTGACGAAGTCACCAGATACAGATATTGTGGTTAGGCCACCAGAACAGATATATATATGTGTGTGGTTAAGCCAAATTGCAAATGAGGTCGCGGATATTGTGACGAAGTCACCAGAACAGATATATGTGGCGAGGTCACCAGATTGCAGCGAGGCTGCCAGAACGCTTCCTCCATCAATATAACCCGTATCTCATGCAACAAATATACATGTCATGGCATACAACATACATAATCAGAATATCATGCCCATATTTGAATCAAAAAGTCACAGTTAAGTCATTCATATCACCAACATATATTCACAATCAAATCCGTCAACCATACAGTCCAAGTCAGTCACTTGCCCACAAGGGCAAAACAATCATTTAACACCCTAGGGGTAAAATGGTAATTTTATAAATCGAGGGTAAAATGGTAATTTTGTAAATTGAGGGTAAAACAGTAATTCTATAAATCGAGGGTAAAACGGTAACTCTGTAAATCGAGGATAAAATAGTAATTTTGTAAATCGAGGGTAAAATGATAATTTTGTAAATCGAGGGCAAAACAATAATTCTATAAATCGAGGGTAAAATAGTAATTCTGTAAATCGAGGGTAAAATGGTAATTTTGTAAATCGAGGGTAAAATAGTAATTCTATAAATTGAGGGTAAAACGGTAATTTTGTAAATTGGGGGTACTTTGGTAATTTTACAAGTTGAGGGTATTTCAATAATTTCACAAATTAGAGGTATTTTGGTAATTTTACAAACTAGGGGTTTTTTGGTAATTTTACAGGTCGAGGGTATTTTGGTAATTCTACCCTACAGATATGAGATTTACATAGTCTAACCCAATATTTACTACACAACCAAACAACTTATCCAATTGGGCCCGTAGGCCCATTAGGCCCACATGGCCCCTTTCAGCCCATCACGGCCCGAAGTAGCCATCCTACAACTAGAGTAGTAAGAAATACACACCTGATAGGAGACTGGAGTTAATCCGCGCTCCGAGCACTCTTAGCCGACGCCCAACCCAAACGAGCACGTCATAAAGCAAAAGGGATCAGCTAAGAAAGGTACCTTTACTCTTCTCATGGTTCTCTCTATTTAAAGCCAGCTCCGCATCCACTCTTATGTTAGCTTCCCGATGTGGGATCCCTCCATCACCAGAGTTTAAAACCAACACCAACTCTTGCCGTCCCAACATAGCAAAATAAACGCTCTTTGATTGCCATGAGTTTCGAACCTGGACCTCCTTGCCAACTCTATGACGCCACCTTCTTGCCTCTTATGTGGCGCTCCTTTGCCACTTGACCACAAGGCTTTTTGTGGCACAATTTCCCCAAAAATATTCTTAAGGCCTACCTACTACACCCAGGGTTTGATTCACCTTAAACCAAAATTTTTGCTAGAGTCCAGATTTGAACCCAGGACTTCTCCAACACTTTTCAGCACACTTAACCACTAAAACAAGCCTTCATTAACGAAATTTACACGCACAACAAAATATTATAAGTTGCCTTCAACCGCTCCCATGCTCAAGGCCCAAAACTTCTAGGCCCAAATTCAGGGTGTTACATAACACTGGAGCTTCGGTCAAAAGAGTTTTCAATTAGTCAAAACTTTTCTGGCACTTTTCTGACCACTCAAATTTGATATCTTTTTGAACAACTTTTTCATCGGTGTTGCTATCATCGAGAAACCTTTCACAAACCGTGGGCATAGTCTCAAGTTTCTTTTCTGATTCTTTACTATCCAGTACGTACGCAAGATATGCTTCACACCCCTTTTTCACATATTTCTGAGCCAACATCGAAGATATAACTGCCGGTAATCCATTCAAATCGGTAGACTCAACTCGAATTATTTCATTATTTGAACACCTCAAATCAATTGTCTTTCGTTTGCAATTTACTACTGTATCATGCACAGTTAACCAATCCATACCGAGAATGACATCAAACTCGTCAAACGGTAATAACATTAAATCAGCTGGGAAACAAGAATCTCGGATCATTAAGGGACATTTCTTACATACTTTGTCAACTAGCACATAACGGCCCAAAGGATTCGACACCCGAATCACAAACTCAGTAGAATCAACAGGTAGAGTCTTACTGGATGCTAAAGTGTCACACACATATGAATGAGTAGAACCGGGATCAACCAAAGCAATAACATCAGTATCAAAAAGAGTGAAAGTACTGGTAATAACATCTGGCGGAGAAGCATCCTCGCGCGCGCATATAGCATATGCTCTGGAAGGAGCACGAGTCTCAGAACGTACAGTAGTATCTTTGGTCCCTCTTTGATTTCCACCAGCATTACCCGTATGTCTAGTTGGTCTACCTCGTGTTGCAGTGCTACTTGGTCTCCCAATCGGATCAGCATTTTGTTCAGCTAATTTTGGACAATCTCGGATAAAGTGGTCAGCTGATCCACACTTGAAACAAGAGCGATCATGAAATCTACAGCTTCCTGAATGCCATTTACCACAATACTTGCACTCAGATCTATCCTGCCAGTCATTGCCGACACTAGCAACAGAGGTGCCTTACGTATTCACAGGGGTTCAATAACGGTCCCGTCTGGAAAAACCTGAAATATTCTTAGATCGGCCTGAGTCATCTTTAAATTTCTTCAATGATTGATGAAGGGATTTTCCCGAAGATCTTTTACAGAACTCTCTAGCTCCATCATCAGCTTTTCTTTTCTCTTTACCGAGCTCTTCGGCTTTACAAGCTCGCTCGACAAGCTCTACAAACTCTTTGATTTCTAAAATACCCACCAACAGTTTGATGTCTTCATTCAACCTGTCCTCGAAGCATTTACACATGATAGCCTAAGACGAAACCTATTCCCGAGCATATTTACTAAGTCTGACAAACTTTCGCTCATAGTCGGTAACTGTCATAGAACCCTGTTTGAGCTCAAGAAATTCCTTTCGTTTCTGATCGATGAATCATTGACTGATATATTTCTTACGAAACTCAGTTTGAAAGAATTCCCAAGTAACCCGTTCTCTCGGCACCACTGAAACCAAAGTATTCCACCAATAGTAGGCAGAATCACGTAACAGTGATATAGTACATTTTAAGCACTCATTGGGTGTGCATGATAATTCATCAAACACACGAATGGTATTATCGAGCCAAAACTCAGCCTGCTCGGCATCATCACTGTCAGTAGCCTTGAACGCAGTAGCCCCGTGCTTTATAATTCTATCAACCGGGGGCTTGCTCAACCTCAACGGGTCAACAACAGGAGGTACCACAAGTGTAGAGGTTGTATTAGTCGGGGGGAGGATGTGAAACAGTCGGATTAGTCCAAACATGCTGAGTAAACCAATTGTTCATCATAGCATAGAAGGCTTGTTTAGCCTCATCATTTTGATTACTAGCATTTGGTTGAGAGTCTAAAGGCGCTGTCCCTATCGCGGGAGCAAGCGCTACACCCTCTATATCATTAGCTATTGCTCGATCGGGATAGGAATCCATTACTATATGAAAACACATTTTAATTGTCAGAAATCATCACACTATCATATTAACACTTTATGGCATGTATAGCTAGACTCACACACGCTACGTTAGTCCTAGAATCGACTAAACTGTAGCTCTGATACCAATAAAATTATAACACCCCTAGAACCCGTATCCGTTACTGGAGTGGGTTATGAAGAATTACCAATCCAAAACACTACATTCGTACCTTCACATTTACATAAGTTCATTAGCAATTATATGCATAGCCAAACATAATCAAAGATCGAAATTCAGACTTATACCGACATTCAAAAATTGCCATATTCACATGGCTTATATACAACAACATGTCAAAATATCATTCAGTTAGTCTATTCTATACATGCCATACTAGCTCCAACACATAGTGGTACCAAAATGATAGATAGTGTGACGAGTTACTGACGATCCCTTTCCGAGTAGGTGATAGGAGTCAACAATCTATAAAATAGAGAAACGTAACAAACGGAGTAAGCTTTCATAAGCTTAGTAAGTTTTAAGCAATGCAAACAAATAAATGCAATTATACTTCGATTATTCAATTTCTCAAGAGGCCATTTTCTAGGTATATTGCAATTTGGCCGAACATACACAAGCACATAATGCACATTTAGCATTCTTATAACACTTAATCTGAATTCATATAACATAAATAAATCAAATACTTTCACATACTTTCACACCTTGATCGAATGTATCATGATCGTAGGTATAGTTATAACATTTATTCACATATGTATCACATTATACACTTATGATTCAATTCAAATCAAACTCACATATGAGTACATAATGCGTACCTGGCCCACTTAACGTATTGAATGTATTCATTTGACAATCTAACACGAGGTACCTTAGTCTTAGACTTTCATCAAATCACTAGCATTTAGCCTGCTAGGTTTTAAAAACCCGAATTCAATCACCGGCATTTCGCCTGCTAGGCTCGAGACCCGATATCCTTTCACCGGCATTATAGCCTGCTAGGCTCGAAAGCCCGAATAGTATCTCACCGGCATTGTAGCCTGCTAGGCTCAAAGGCCCGAATAGTATCTCACCAGCATTATAGCCTGCTAGGCTCAAAGGCCTAAATAGTGTCTCACCGGCATTATAGCCTGCTAGGCTCAAAGGCCCGAATTGTGTTGTACGATAATCAAATCAATAAGTTCCTTATAACATAATCATATCAATTAGGTACTAGCATCATTCGAACATATATAATTGTACATCTCAAACACTTTTCTTTCATCTCATTTTCACACTTAGCATTTGATAGCTTATGCATAACATTTCACTCACATTCATTTCAAACTTATCATTCGATTATAAAAGCACATTGCATATTTACCAACATGTTATACTTGCCGTTAGGCCATATAAGCATGATACAACACACCATCATTTCATCTTTAACATTCGGCTAAATCCCTACCTTACAAGGAATGCCTAATTCACATAATATATCAAATTATAATCTATTGTTATTTACGTTGGATTACTTAAAACTTACCTCGAATATTTTCGAACAGTCTCGGATCGGCTATTCAATTCAACTACTTTCTCTTTTCCCTTATCCGAATTTGCCTCTCTATGCACTTGAGCTTAAATTCAACAATTTTAAACTAGTCATTATTCGACTATTCAAGCATTACTTTCAAAATATAATATATATATATATATTCGACTTTCACACATACAGATCATAGTAAGTTTATAAGAAATCAATAAGCAACTCATTAACAAATTTTTATCAATGTTTACCACATAATCACAAATTCACTATAAACTGTCTTCCTGAGCAACAGTCACTAAAATATTTATAACTGGAGCTACGAAACTCCAAATCAATTGCTGTAAATTTTTGCTGAAAATAGACTCATATATCTATTATCCATAAAATTTTCAGAATTTTTGGTTTGGCCAATCAATGCCAGATTTTTCTTAAAGTTTCCCCTATTTCACTGTTTGACTAATCTGACCACTCTTCACTACGAATCAAATTTCTCATTGTACAAAATTAAAAATATGTTCTCGTTTATTTCATTTGAAACTAGACTCATTAAGATTTAATTACATAATTTATTCACCTTCTAACTCAACTCCCACAATTTATGGTGATTTTCTAAAATCACGTTACTGCTGCTGTCCTAAGCAGATTTATTACCAATTTACTCTTTCTCAACTCTTTGCATTCATATTATTTAAACATGTATATCACCAATCAATTTCATCACATATCTATAATTTCACTTAAGCAAAATCTCAATACAATACATCGTGCTCAAATCATTATTCAAGTTCAAATTCGGCTATCACACATATAAATACTAGCAACTAAATATTAACATTGCATTTCACCATAATAGCCAATTGCCATTAAACAATTAAGTCATAGTTATTCAATTTTACCAAGCTTCAACTTAATTTATAACTATCTAAATCATTTAAAACATTAAACATCAAAATTTCTTTGCATTTCATACTATAGTCGAATGTATAGCTCATCAAAAAGATATTTATTCATGTTCCCTTAACACATATTGGTCAACTAGTTCATGCATTATACTTTGGCACATTTGGTCATTAAAGCAATAACCTATTTAACATTCAAGCATTTTATACTAACATTTCTCCCAAGGCCGAATTCATATACAACCTTTAATACTCATTCAAAGTTTATATTTTACATAATCTATATACACAACCTTAACCTAATATCAATTTACTAAGCATTTTAACAAATTTTTCTTCAACTATACACACATTCGGCAATGACAAAGACAATGTAACAAACCTTAAATTCAACTTATAACAATGTATAACTCATCTAAAGCATCCACTCCATTTAATCATTTTAAAGCACAAACATTACTCAATATTATCCAAGTTCACATTCGGCCATAGCACACACAACATGTTAGCCGATTTTCCCACTTAACATCTAATGCACATATATGCTCATTTGTTTGGCTCAACTTCACCTATCTACCATTATTCATCAAAAGAACATGAAACAACAACCACTTCCTTCATTTTAATTCATGACCGAATGCTCACAACAAAACCAAAAACCAAAATATACTTCATGGGTTAAGGTAGAATCAAGAAAGGAACTCATAAACATCAAGATAGAAGCAAACTACCATGAGCTTACCTTAGATTTTTCTTCCCCAAGTGACCGAACATTCAAGAGCTTCCTTTCCCCTATTTTTTTTCTTAAGTTCGGCTATGAAGAACAAAGATGGACAAGCTTTGTCCTTTTCATCATTTTGTTATTTTATTTCTCTTTATTTTATGATAATAAAGCCATTAAATCTCATAGTGCTAATTTAAAATGCATATTTCATTTATTCCCATCATGATGGCCGGCCACTACACCTTAAGGTGGGAATTTTGACATGCAAATCCACCTATTTCATACTATAAGTTATTTGGCCACTACAAATTAGCCTATAGAAATTTCAAAAATTTTCACATAAGTACTATTTAATAATTTCACATACAATTGACATGATCAAAGCATGAAATTTTCACACATGCACTTTCACATATAATAAACACAGAATATAACATCTAATTATTTTTGTGACTCGGTTTTGTGGTCCCGAAACCACTTTTCGACTAAGGCCAAATTAGGGCTGTCACAGGGATAGGGTTCGAGGCGTTACCGGGATTACACGATCACAAAAATGTCAAAATTGGGTCACCGACTTTCGCCCAAAATTTAAAACTTTTCAAACATGAACATATTGTCCCATATATAGGCCATCGAGGCCTAAATCATACCTAGAGGTAGTGTGGGACAAAACCAAGAACATTCGATAAACGCACCTTGGAAAATTTTCCTTACTTTGAAGTGTCCCACCCCCGTGTGGCGAGGCTGTGTGGTCACACATGCCCGTGTGGCTTGAGACATGCCCATGCTCTCAGACTGTGTGCAACACTGACTTTACAACACAGCCATGGCCCACGCTGTGTGGCCTGCCCGTGTCCAACACTCGAGCATTCTGTTAGATTCACACGGCCAAGATACACGACCGTGTGTCCAGTCCGTGTGGACCATATTAGGCTATTTTCCAAGCCTTATGTTGACCTTATTTTTCCCATACTTTTACACATCACAAGACATTAACACATACCGTGGACAAATAGGCTTACAAGCCAAAATCATTATAAGCCACATCTCATGGCTATTTACAATGGATTAATATAAGTCAACATCTTGGCCAAAACATAAAAACACATATCAATAATTAAGTCCCTATACATGCCACTCACTTTAAGAAATCAAGTTTCAACAATACTCCAAAGGTGGTAGCTTGATAGTGTGAGGTTGCCTCTGACGAACTCCAACCTCGAGCCGACCTGAGTACACTAGAAGAAATGGAAGGGGGAGTAAGCTTAACACTTAGTAAGTCCATATGAAAATAATAAGCATTATAACAACATGTTTCCTTAAGTAAAACAACTATAATTACACTTTTATTCATATTCTGGTCAAGCTGTCTACTAGATTCATAGTCGATAAATCATTTATATCTCGAGCTACATGACTCTAAATTAAGATCTGTAAATTTTCCATGAAACTAAACTCATATATCTTTTTACCATAAAATGTCCAGAATTTTTAGTCTAGCCAATAAGTATAGTTTATTATTCAAAGTCTCCCCTATTTTGCTGTTTGACAGTGACCTTTCTTCACTAAAATTTATTTATCCCATATTACGGGACTCGGATAATGTTCATGTCTCTTTCTATTGAAAAAAGACTCGTTAAGGATTTTAGTCATATGAATTTTAACTCATAAATATTTTTTTTTGAAATTTCTAGTGATTTTCCAAAGTTAAAACAGGGGAGTTTGGAAACACTCCGACTCTATACCACAAGAATTCAAATATCTCATAATATAAAATTATTTTTCTTACATCGTTTCCTTTATGTAAAACTAGACTCATTAAGCTTTAATTTCATATAATATTCAGTCTCTAATTCTACTTCCACCATTTATGGTGATTTTTCAAATTCGGGCTACTGCTGTTGTCAACACTGTTTCGGTGAAAAATCACAATAGCTATCATAATTTCATTATCACATTGATTATGGACTCATTATTTCATAAATCCCATATTCAATTACACAATGTAAGATAACATGATATTGCAACACAATTCATAATCATAAGCACAAGGATGATTCATCTTTCAAACTTTTTTACTTGTTTATCATTTATACACATACATATGTTAAATTTACTTACTCATCATTTATCACATTTCAATAAGGCATCACTTATGAGTATAATGTACGTACCTGTACATATCCATAGCCTATCAATTAACTTTACCTTTATCACCACACCCATCTCAGGACTTTCATCGCATTATTCATTATAATACCCGTTGAATTTCTTGGAAATCTTGATGGATAATCCATTTACCGTCAAGTCATACAAGTGATCATCTCAAGTACGCACTCCCGCGAACCTCACATCTTATTGCGGGCAGTCTAGGCTAAATCCCCTGTAATATAAACTCATGGAGTGATGTCGAGATTACCAGTCCAGGCTAAATCCCTTGTAATGACAAGCACTCTCAATGAGCTCAGATCTGAATTACCAGTCCAAACTAAATTCAGACCCTAATCGAATTACCCATCCAGGCTAAATCCACAATGCACATATATTCTTCGGGAGGCTTGATCACTCAAGGAACACCCATCTGGGATAGATCCTTTTCTATATTTGAGATCAACGGATTACCCGTCCGGGCTAAATCCTTTTCTGCAACACATGCAGGATCTCAAGTCATGTAAGCCATGGTTTATCCATCGGATTTCCTTTTTATTCAACCATGATTTTCTCTTTTCATCAAGTATCTCATTATGCATAGCTGATCATGCAATGTACATCCAATTCAACACATTTCCATGTTTATTTAGACATTAGCCCATGAAATAAACATGGCATTGCATAAAATTTTATTCAGGCATTTGTTACAAATATATAATCTTTTTTATCAAATAAATATCCATCACATAATGCTAGCACATTAATTTAAATTCAAGCATGAATAATAATATCATTGCATTATCATTGACATATGAACTTACCTCGGTTTCAAATACGACTATTTATTTCGAGTTTGTGCTTAACCGTGTTCAACCTCGTTCTAATACCGAATCTTATTTTTCTTGATCTATAATATCACATTTAGCCTACTAACTAGTCACATTATTCATATGGGTCAAAAAATCATATTTTTACAAATTTGCATTTTGAACCCTAAACTTTTGCATATTTGCACTTTTTCCCCAAGGCTCGGAATTTAAACTTCATCCTATTTTCTTATGTTTTATGACATGCTTATCATTTTTCCCTTCTATGGCAACATCAAATTCTCACTCTAACATGTACTTATGAACATTAGGTATTTTTACCGATTATGTCGTTTTACTCGTTTTCACATAAAATCGCTTAGCAAAAGTTGTTTATCTAACACCCAACACTCATTTTCTACCATTAGACATCAAAATACAGGCATGTCACTCATGGGTACATTTTTAAACATAAATCTAGCTCAAAATAATGGTAGAAATGAGTAGATCATGTTATCGAGATTTCAAAAATGTAAAGAACTTTAAAAACGGGGCTCGGGATCTCTTACAAATGAGCTTGAAAGCTTGGGCAAACCCTAAACATGGCTGCTCATAGTATATTCAGCTGAAGCGAGAAGAAAGGGACACATTTGGGTTTTAAAATTTGTCTTTTAATTTATTTTACCCCTAAATGACCAAAATGTCCTTTTTACTATTCTTTCAAATTTTACCCAACCAAGGCCATTTTTGTCCAAAAAGTTATACAATGGTCTAATTACCATTTAAGGACCTCTCATTTCAAGTTTCATAACAATTAGACACCTCTAACATGTAGAACTCAACTTTTGCACTTTTTACAATTTAGTCCTTTTGACCAAATTGAGTGCCCAAACGTCAAAAATTTCGAACAAAATTTTCATGAAATTATTCTGTGAAATCATAGACCATAAAAATATAATAAAAATTTAATTTTCCTATGTCGAATTTGTGGTCCAGAAACCACAGTTCCGACTAAGTCCAAAATCGGGATGTTACATTTCTCCCCCCTTTAAGAATTTTCGTCCCCAAAAAATTTACCAGGAAAGCGGTTTTGGTTTTCATTTAGATTCTTCAATTCTATAATCAATGTCAAAGAACTTTCACTCAAGCTGAGCTTTTACTGCCTATCTCTTGAAATTCCACATACGAAAATCATAAGTGGCATTCACTTTACAACACTTTCACCGAAACTTAATATGTACCAGAAAGCTCATGTACTCAAAAGTCTGATCCATACCATCATGTTACATATACATTTGCACCCGAATCTTTTCGAATTCAAATAGCGAAACTCGTCAATTCATCTTGGCCTCATACTTTTTATAATTCCATAAAGTCCAATTCAACCCTCAGCTACCCTTCATTTCGAGCCTCTTCTGGCTTTCCCAAGAAATCATGATATGAAACTCGGATCTCAATCTGATTAGTGGAGATTAAAATTCCATGATATCCAACATTCATAAAGACACAAAATTCTAGGAATCTAGTAAGTAGGCGTTCGAGTATACCAACATAATTCACACATCTCATAACGTTTAACAACGCTACATATTACTTTCCTCTTTCAAGAATAGAAATGATCCAGACAAGAAAATCCATATTATCTTTTTCTATTTCCATTCTAATGCCCAAATGATAAAAATAATTCTGATGATTCTTGCTATACGTCTTTAAACTTTCAACATTTCAAGAATTTGTACTCAAAGATAAACAATGATTGTTTCAGCTTTTAATTTAAATACCCAGATTATCTTCACATTATCAATCTCAGATCTTCCTATCGCATTCAATTCTTCTAGGAAACATATACTTCTTATTTAGACTATTCTTCTTTTTACCTTTGAAGAAATAAAATCTTATTCTCAAGCATGAACATCTTATTAAATTCTAAACAATTATTCCATACAAATTGAATAGTCAAGTCAACCTTATTCATTCGTAATTGATATTTCAAGAAATTCATTCTTCTAGTCAACAAAACCATTCTACATGCATCATTCCATATTCACTCATCATGCTAATCGAAAACCATAACAAATGCATTAGCATAAGTAATATTGATACCTCAACTGGATACAATAACTCTAATTAACTTACTTGAGACAAGAAATCCACCATACACATTGGGACTTGAAATTTCACCACCTTATCAGGATCAATTTAGAGGTATAGTCATACTTGTTCTATATATTTCAATCACAAGCTGGAGGTCATGCTCTAAATGCAAGCCATGATCAACAAATTATAAGATAAAGATAATCAGAAAATCCAAGATAGAGAAATTCGAGACGGAGAAGCCCAGAATAATGAAATCCAAGATAAAGAAATCTATGGTAAGAAAATCCAAATTACATTACTGCATCAAAAGACCAAGAACCAGACTCATAAAAATATGAAAGACCCCAATGGTTTTTCAAAAAAAGAAATCCAGAATAACATCATTCCAAACCACTGACAACAAATACGGCCAGAACTATATGCTTGACATATATATATAAAATTGATCAGAGCAATGATCGGTGGAGACAAAATCATGGCACCATACACATTTTCTTATTGATTCCCAACAGGCAGAATACAACAAAATACCAGAGAAAACAGAACCATACAGATCATAATCCAATTAGACTGACAACACATGCGTCTAACGTTAAGATCAGGGAACATTTTCATAATATAAGATTTATAAGGGATTAGATAGCCCCTATAATATTTTCGGTGTTAGATAATCTTATACAATATCTCAATAGAGACAATCACAAACTGTTCACTGTAATAACCATGCTTGGACATTTCATATTTCGAACATTACTCCTTTAACTATTTCTGTCGTCCCAAATTCCATAATATTCCTTTCACTAAGAAAACCAGTTCATGAGGGAATTTCAATCAATACATTTCTCGACATCATACCAGGATAGATCATTTTACCCAAATTAACCTTTTTCACTAACTGCGATGTTGTGAAAATTAAACAATCTTTCGGTCAATCCGATATCTTTCTAGCTTATGTCTGTACTTATCAACCTATTCTCAATCTCTAACCATGCTTATAACCACTCTATCATTGAAATCCTTGGTTTCTCACCCAGAAACTCATTCAACACAAATATCAGGAATTTCCATTATAAAAGACCACTTTGGTAAGAGGGAGGGGATCATAGGGCCTCTGACTCGACTTTCATATACATATACATGTAACACAGTTTTCATAATCATTGCAATCATATCTCAATCATGGACATTATAACCTTATTTTTCCCATACTTTTACACATCGAAAGACATTATCACATACCGTGGACAAATAAGCCTACAAGTCAAATCCATTATAAGCCACATCTCATGGCTATCTAAAATGGATTAATAGAAGTCAACATCTTGGCCAAAACATAAAAACACATATCAATAATTAAGTCCCTATACATGCCACTCACTTTAAGAAATCAAATTTCAACAATACTCCAAAGATGGTAGCATGATAGTGTGAGGTTGCTTACCCCGAGCTGACCTGAGGAAACTAGAAGAAATGGAAGAGGGAGTAAGCTTAAAACTTAGTAAGTCCATATGAAAATCATAAGCATTATGACAACATGTTTCCTTAAGTAAAACAACTATAATTACACTTTTATTCATATTCTGGTCAAGTTGTCTACTCGAGTCATAGTCGACAAATCATTTATACCTTGAGCTACAAGACTCTAAATTAAGATCCATAAATTTTCTCTGAAACTAGACTCATATATATTTTCCCATAAAATTTCCATAATTTTTGGTCTAGCCAATAAGTACAGTTTATTATTCAAAGTCTCCCCTATTTTGCTGTTTGACAGCTTCGACCTTTCTTCACTAAAATTTATTTATCCCATAGTACAAGACTCGGATAATGTTCCTGTCTCTTTCTATTGAAAATAAACTCACTAAGGATTTTAGTCATATGAATTTTAACTCATAATTATTTTTTTTTAAATTTCTAGTGATTTTCCAAAGTTAAGATAGGGGAGTCTGGAATCACTCCGACTCTGTCTCACAAGAATTCCAATATCTCATAATATAAAATTATTTTTCTTACACCGTTTCCTTTATGTGAAACTATACTCATTAGTCTTTAATTTCATATATTATTCAGTCTCTAATTCGACTTCCACCATTTATAGTGAGTTTTCAAATTCGGGCTACTGCTGTTGTCAACAATGTTTCGGTGCAAAACCACAATAGCTATCATAATTTCATTGTCACATTAATTATGGACTCATTATTCCATAAATCCCATATTAAATTACACAATGTAAGATAACATGATATTGCAACACAATTTATAATCATAAGCACAAGGATGATTCATCTTTCAAACATTTTTACTTGTTTAACATGTATACACATACATATGGTTGAATTTACTTACTCATCATTTATCACATTTCAATAAGGCATCACTTATGAGTATAATGTACGTACTCGTACATATCCATAGCCTATCAATTAACTTTACCTTTATCACCACACCCATCTCGGGACTTTCATCGCATTATTCATTATAATACCCATTGAAATTCTTGGAAATCTCAATGGATAATCCATTTACCGTCAAGTCATACAAGTGATCATCTCAAGTACGCACTCTCGCGAACCTCACATGTTACTGCGGGATTACCAATCCAGGCTAAATCCCCCGTAATATAAACTCATGGAGTGATGTCGGGATTACCAGTCCAGGCTAAATCCCTTGTAACGATAAGTACTCTCAATGAGCTCGGATCTGAATTACCAGTCCAGGCTAAATTTAGACCCTAATCGGATTACCCATCCGGGCTAAATCCACAATGCACATATATTCTTCGAGAGGCTTGATCACTCAAGGAACACCCGTCTGGGCTAGATCCTTTTCTATATTTGAGATCAACAAATTACCCGTCCGGGCTAAATACTTTTCTGCAACACATGCAGGATCTCAAGTCATGTAAGCCATAGCTTACCCATCAGATTTCCTTTTTATTCAACCATGATTTTCTCTTTTCATCAAGTATCTCATTATGCATAGCTGATCATGCAATGTACATCCAATTCAACACATTTCCATGTTTATTTTGACATTAGTCCATGAAATAAACATAGTATTGCATAAAATTTTATTCAGACATTTGTTACAATATATAATCTTTATATCAAAAAAATAAATATCCATCACACAATGCTAGCATATTAATTAAATTCAAGCATGAACAATAATATCATTGCATTATCATTGACATATGAACTTACCTCGGTTTCGAATACGACTATTTATTTCGAGTTTGTGCTTAACCGTGTTCAACCTCGTTCTAAACCCAAATCTTGTTTTCCTTGATCTACAATATCACATTTAGCCTACTAATTAGTCACATTATTCATATGGGTCAAAAAATCATATTTTTACAAATTTTCATTTTGACCCCTAAACTTTTGCATATTTGCACTTTTCCCCAAGGCTCGGAAATTAACCTTCATCCTATTTTCTTATGTTTTATGACATGATGATCCTTTTTTCCCTTCTATGGCAACATCAAATTCTCACTCTAACATGTACTTATGAACATTAGGTATTTTTACTGATTATGTCGTTTTACTCGTTTTCACATAGAACTGCTTAGCAAAAGTTGTTTATCTAACACCCAACACTCATTTTATACCATTAGACATCAAAATAAAAGCATGTCACTCATGGGTACATTTTTAAACATAAATCCTAGCTCAAAATAATGGTAGAAATGAGTAGATCATGTTACCGGGGTTTCAAAAATGTAAAGAACTTTAAAAACAAGGCTCAGGATCACTTACAAATGACCTTGGAAACATGGAAAAACCCTAAACATGGCTGCTACTAGTATATTCGGCTGAAGCAAGAAGAATGGGACACATTTGGGTTTTAATTCATTTTACCCTGAAATGACCAAAATGCCCTTTTTACCATTCTTTCAAATTTTACCCAACCAAGGCTATTTTTGTCCAACAAGTTATACAATGGTCTAATTACCGTTTAAGGACCTCTCATTTCAAGTTTCATAACAATTAGACACCTCTAACATGTAGAACTCAACTTTTGCACTTTTTACAATTTAGTCCTTTTTGACCAAATTAAGTGCCCAAACGTCGAAATTTTTGAACGAAATTTTCACAAAATTATTCTGTAAAATTGTAGATCATAAAAATATAATAAAAATGAAATTTTCCTATGTTATACTTGTGATCCCAAAATCACTGTTCCAACTAGGCCCAAAATCAGGATGTTACAGAATATACCTATATAATGGATAAATACACTAAGCCAGGAATTGATAACGTTATTTAGGCTTATGATAAGCATTGGGAATGAAATGAAAAGAAAGTAAATAGAAAGATATATAATCTTATAGAAAGGTTGATGATTATATATTATGTCTCATGAAATCCAATCATGTTATGAATGGTTAATAATTATGCGACATTAATGAACTTATTCAATTGTGAGTTGATAATTTTGGTTGGATAAATCTTGAGGCATTGGTATAGGCTTGCATTTAACCTATAAATTTCATTATTGAAATGTAATATTATGCTTATGGTTTATTCGAGCTTACTAAGCATTCATTGCTTAGTAGTTATCTTTCTCTTACTTTACAAATTACCGAAAGCTTATTCAAGTTGAAAGCTAGTCAGAGATCCATCACACTATCCATCAATTTATCGTAGATCTTGATACTTTGGTAGTGGTTATAATGGCATGTATAAGTGGACTATGTCTAATGTTTAATTGATGAGTTTGGTATGTATAAATGTTGCCATGGATTTGAGATACTTAAAGTACTATTGATATCTTATTGGCTGTGGTTAATATGGTCAAATTGATGGATGTTCTCAAATGACCAAAATTGGTATGTCTTTATGTATCTTCAAATGGCCAAAATGGTATGTGATAATTTGATCTAAATATGGTCAGGATATAGTTTACTTTGGAAAGGTTTTGAACTAGATATGCATGATGTAAATATGGTATATAAATGTCGGTCAGTTGGTACAACTCGAAAATGGTTGGTTTATGTCATTTAGGTGGTTATGAAGCGATAGAGGAATGGTCCAAATGGTAGGGTTATTTTGATATGGTATGGTTGATATGTATCAATTGTGATATGTTTTGGCATGGAAACAAAATAGTTTATAAATGGTAAATGTACACATGTTTAGGTTGATTGATGATTGTGTTTGAGGTGCCCTTTAGCATATTGGTTGTATAGATAACTGACCTATTGAACTGGTCTTATTATACATATTTTAAGTATGTTTGGAAGCTTGATTGTATATGTAAATGTCTTGTAGGCATGAGATTGAAATGGGTGAAAGGGATGGCTTAAAATTGGCCCAATTCTTGACCACACATCCTAAGACACGAGTGTGTGTCTCCGCCGTGTGTGACACACAGCCACGCGACACGACCGTGTGTCACACATGGCCACGTGACACGACCGTGAGTCCCCTGTAGGTTTTTAAAGGTTGCATTTCGAGAGTTACACGACCTGGCACACGGCCGTGTGGTTTGGCCATGTGAACCGAGTCAGAAAGTTATACGGGCACGGACACGGGTTGGGACATGGCTGTGTGTCCCTACTTTGAATGCCCACATAGCCAGAGATACAGGCGTGTGTCTCAGTCATGCGAGTCACACGGACTGGTCACACAGCTGTGTGATCCCTGTAGTATGAATATGACGTGTTTTATAATTTATTGTAATTGAATGTTTTAAAGTTAAAAGTTTTTAGTAACACCCTATAACCCTATTTTGGTGACAGATATGAGTTACGGGTGTTATAGTAATAGTTCGTATCGAACTCATATCATTTCATAATAGAACATTGCCCGTTGAACCGTTTAGAATACCGTTGGATACCCAGGATAGCTCACACATAATGTGCTTTCTCATATAACTGTAATCTGTCAATTCATGTACATGTATGCTCTTACGAGTTGTGAACCGTTATGCTTATTTGAGTTGAAGATCGGTATGCTCTCACGAGCTATGAATTAGTGTGCTCTCACGAGCTATAAATCGGTAACCCTAATGACATGCATTTGTATCTTACGGATTCCTAAGATTCAAACGGGGCTCAATAATCGTCGTACATCATTGGATATGCACTCGATAATTATATATGATGAATCATAACATTTATGTATTTCAATTAAAAACATATAAACAGAATTTAATTACATGAACTTACCTCAACGAGTACACGTAGATACGGAGGCGATTAATCCGAGACTTTCTTTTTGCCCAGATATAACTCCATAGGAGGTCTAACTAGATCTGTATGAATAAATTTAATTCAATTTAACATATAATTCATTCAATTTAATCCAAAACATATTTTTGGCAAAATTACCATTTTGCCCTTATACTTTTAAATTCTTTGTAATTTTGTCCCTAGCTCATAAAATGAAAATTCATAAATTCATGCTTAACCCACTATAGCCAAATTTTATATAGGTCCCTAGCAATCCCTATATTTCATTATTTCCACAAATTTACCATGTATAATTTCTATTTTTCAATTTAATCCCTATTTGACAATTTCATCAAAAATCACTTAACAAAAGTTGTTTATCTATTAACCACTAACGTTTCCTTCCATAAATCATCAAAACTCATACACATTCATTCATGGCAAAAATAGTTTAACAGTTTCACAAATTAGTCCCCGGGCTAGCTAGATTAAGCTATAACGATCCCGGAAACGTAGAAATTATCAAAAACGGGACAAGAACACATACCTAATCAAGCATGCAAGATTGTCAAATGCCAAAACACAAAAATGGCTTCCAAAGCTTTAACTTTCACTTGAAAGTGATGGAAGAAAGATGATAACCTAATTTGTTTTATTTTAATTTAACTTTAATTACTTAATTACTAATTAACCTTTAAAAACATTAAAATTTACACAATTGCCAAGCCATGTACATGCACTAACACTATTAATGGTCTATTTACCATATAAGGACTTTCACTTTAAAGCTCTATAACTATTTAATACCTTTAGCTATTAGAACTCAACTTTTGCAATTTACGCGATTTAGTCCTTTTTATCAAATTAAACATGTAAACGGTAAAATTTCTTAATGAAATTTTTATACGGTATTACTATCATGTTGTAGACAATAAAATAATAATAAAATAATTTTTTTAATTTTGAATTTGTGGTCTCAAAACCACTGTTCTGATTTTATTGAAAACAGGCTGTTATAAATGATACAAATGCCTATTAGATGCCATATAACAAAAAAGGAACGTTCCAAAAACTACCGAAATTTATGCATAGTGTGACTTGAGTGCCAATCAGACCGTCCAACCTTCAAGGTATCTATAAGAACAGAAAATAACAAAAGTAAGTTCATTTAAGCTTAGTAAGTTTGACATATTAAAACGATAAATCTTACCAAAGTAAGTACAACAAATAATAATCATACAACCATATGTGTTCCCTGTCATTGACAATCTCAACCGATGAATCGTAAAATTTAATTCAAAACTCAAATATATAACAAATCCATCAAAATCACTAAACAAGTTACCTTATAGGGATTCACAATTCGATGACTTACGGATAAGAGTACATTGATAATCCAACCGAAACACACTAGATGCTCATAAAAGCTAAACCATCTACAACACACCAATGGCTCCGAAGAGCTAGTCCAATCGATACACACCAAAATAGAAAGTATAACACGAGAGTTCGCAACAAATTCTAAACTTTGATTTACTCGGGAAACATATATATATCACTCTCCAAAAATCTCCACTCCAATCCCCCACAACACACCATATCTCGACTATACTTTATCTGGCGTTCAATTCAATCCAAATATTGAATTTCAACAACTTTTCTCAAATAACTTTCATTAATTAAAAATCAAATATTATCTATTATATCACATTATATCATTAAACATTTTAGGGACTGAATTATTAACTGTACAAACTTATCTGGATTGAATTGTAGTAGTTGCAGAAGTTTAGGGACTAATCCATAATTTTTTCCTTTTCCAAGAGTATCAAATGGGTCTTGATATGCAAGACTTAACAATGGTCGAACCTCCAAGTTAACTTCTTATGGTTTTTTCGGCAAGATGAAGTGAAAATGAAGATGAATTGTTTATTCCTTCTTGAATTTTCTTTAATTTTGCTTAAACTTTCCTTAATTTACAAATTTACCATTGAAACACATTACTTTATTATTTTCAATTTAATTGTTATCACACCCAACTAATTATGGCATAATTGCTACTTAAGTCCTTCATCATTTATTAATTAAACCATTTTATCACCTAAATGCTATAATTACGATGTTTTGCACATTTTACAATTTAGTCTTTTTTTAATTAACTATCTAAACTTTAAAATTTCTTAACCAAATTCTTAATACTACTCTAATGACTCTATAAATATTCTAAAATAATATTTACAAGTTGACACAATGGAAATTTATGGTCTCAAAACCACTATTCTGTCACCACTAAAAATCAAGTTGTTACAACTCTCCCTCTTAGGAAATTTCGTCCTCGAAATTGTTACCTGGAATAGATTCGGATACTATAGTTTTATTGATTCCTCGATTTTCCTAGTAGCTTCTTTTTTTCCATGATAATGCCACAAGACTTTTACTAATGATACTCGCTTATTCTGTAGTTATTTAACTTCCCAAGCCAAAATTTTCATTGGTTCCTCAAAATATGACAAATCTGGTTGTAATCCAATCTCACTATGAGGAATCAAGTGTGAAGGATTAGATCTGTACTGTTTCAGCCATGAAACGTTGAGCACGTTATGAATTTTCTCGACTTCAAAGGGCAAAGCTAATCTGTATGCTACAAGATCGATTCTTTCAACAATCTCGTATAGTACAATAAATCTCGAACTCAACTTCCTTTTCCTGCCAAAATGTAGCACTTTCTTCCACAGATAAACTTCTAGAAATACTCAATCGCCAATAGAAAATTCTATATCTTTTCTCTTTAGGTCCATGTATGATTTCTGATGATTAGATGCAGCTCTCAAACAATCTCGAATAATTTAAACTTTGCCTTCAGTTTCTCAGATCAAATCAATTCCCACCATTTTGGTGTAACACTGTTTACATGAGTTAGATTCTGAAACAGGAGACGAGATGTTATCAAGCTTAAACACATACACATAATCATTTCTGGGTCATAAATTTCGCTCGATTTTTGAAACTTTCAAACTTCCTCTTAACTACCATAATATAGAACTACGAGGTCCAAAATACGCTTTGGAAATGGTTCGAGAATAAACCAAACACTTTAGAAAACTTTGTAAAATTTCAAAACAAATAGGGGCACACGCCCGTGTGAAAGGGAGACACACCAGTGCATATTTATTTTTTGATTCGAACCGATAGGGGTTTTCACACGGCTTTACACATGCCTATGTCTATGACCCGTGTCCCCCACATGGCCATGACAGCCCTGTCTCAGCCTGTGTAAAACAAACTTGACACTCTATTTCTGACATCAACAACCCTTTAAAGGCACACAACCATGGTACACGCCTATGTAGTAGGCTATGTCCTCCATACAGTTGAGACACACAGCCGTGTCTCTGTCCGTGTGGTTGCTACTGGGCATTCTGTTTTGCCAAATTTATGTGCAGGGGACACACGGCCTGACTACATGCCCATGGGGCAAACCGTGTGTCACAAATGATCTAGACACACGCCCATATTGACAAAAACAAGGCTATCTACCAAGCCTTTTTGCCACCCTCATTGCACCAACCTACACAAAATCAAACATAACCAATCCAAGCATAAACACACATAATCAAAACAGCCACAACCATGAGAATTTTCATCAAATGCATTTAATAATAATCAATATTAGCCAACATTAATGGCTTATACAAAATGAATATCACATCCATATGAGCCAACACTTGTGGCTAAACTGACATGACACTAAACAAAAAGATCAAGTCCCTATATATGCCACACCCAAAACATTTAAACTAACAATACCAAAAGCTTCAGGTGATAGTGTGATTGATGCCTCCGACGTCCCTTGATTCCCGATGGTAGCTTGGCGACACTATATGAAAATGGAAAAAAGAGGGAGTAAGCATAAAGCTTAGTAAGTTGCATATAAATAAGTAACAATATCAACCATGCATATTTAAACACATAGCATATTATAAATCAACACAACATTCTTGAGTGAACTAAGGTATATATCACAAGTATAAGCCAAAGATTACAAAATCGTCCCAAAATCATTTTCATAGCTAGAACTTACTTATGTCATTCTTACCATTAAGGCATACTAACTAGACTCATATCTCATGAGTTTCGAATAAGAACCTGTACCACTCACAACATGATTATATCATTACATATCTTTATCATAAGCTTTAAAATAACCCGTGAAACCATTTGGAATACTAAAGGATATCCAATAAGCCTCACACAAGAGGGTAAATTACCGATGCCATGTCCTAGACATGGTCTTACAATGTCTCACATGTCGAGGCCGATTCCATGTCCCAGACATGGTCTTACACTAGCTCTCGTCTCAATGCCGATGCCATGTCCCAGACATG
The DNA here is from genome assembly GCF_025698485.1 of Gossypium arboreum. NCBI lineage: Eukaryota > Viridiplantae > Streptophyta > Magnoliopsida > Malvales > Malvaceae > Gossypium > Gossypium arboreum. Next base: position 69,685,454 of record NC_069079.1, on the reverse strand, counting down.
GTCTTACACTGGCTCTCATAACATTGCCGATGCCATGCTCCCAACATGGTCTTACATTGGCTCTCATAACATTGTCGATGCCATGTTCCAAACATGGTCTTACACCGGCTCTCATAACATTGCCGATGCCATGTTCCAAACATAGTCTTACACTAGCACACATTTCACCCAAATGTAATGGCATGGATATCCAATCTATTCCTAGGTTCAATTGGGAATTTACCACATTAAATTTCATCATGCATTAATCATAAGCATATTCAACATTATTTTGCAAAATCAATCATTCCACACATAATAACGATAAAGTTGCCTTACTTACGTACAACTTACCTCGGTATACAGAAGGCGAGCGACTAGTCAATTTTTAATCCACTAGCTTAGTTTTCCCTCAGTCTAGGTCCTAATTTCGTATTTCTTGATTTGCATGAGTCTAAAGTTGTTGGAAATTTCAAGCTCCCATGGCCTTTTTTGTACACCCTAAAGCCGGGCCAGACGTTATAACTGAATCTAGCAATGTCACATTGGGTGTTTTTCGTAAAGTGTTATATCGATGAAAACTCTTATTATATATTTAACCTCTTTGCGTGTTTCTGAGTTATGTCATTCATTTCAAAACTTGCGTCACTAACCAAAAAGTATTTAGTTTAAAATCGCTATTCATTTCCAAAAATATCATTTTATAGCGGAAGCTTTTTAAAACAGTTGCGTACTTACTTTTACTTTGAAAAAAACATTGTTTCTTTTGAAAACTTGATTTTTCCTATCTCTAGTAGTTTTAAGCCAAAAC